>NC_142936.1:58955491-58962991 GCF_046866305.1 Octopus bimaculoides | reverse complement strand
ATTATTTACTTGACTGACGTAAATATACTTTAACCTTTTTAACTCCAAGCTTTAGACTTTTCTGAGCTAAAGAAGAGAAGACCTCCTCCACACACACACATGCTTAGGGGCCCTGGGCCTTCGCCCATTTGTCTCATACATAGATCCAGCCCTGGTTGTAGAAAAAAAGTTTTGTAATTGATAATGTTTTTTTTTTTTTTTTGAACTTTAACAAGAGTTAGCTTTTGTCACAAGAAATTCAGTATCATATTAACAATAGCTGTATCTAGTTGCAGGGAAATTGCTTTATCTAGTTGCAGGAAATGCAAAGGTATACATACTAAAAATAGCTATATTTTGTTGCATGAACATGTGGCACTCTGTCACTTACGAAGACAATGAGGGTTCCAATTGATCCAATCGTCGGAACAGCCTGCTTGTGAAATTAACACGCATGTGGCTGAGCACTACACAGACACATGTACCCTTAACAAAGTTCCCAAGGAGATTCAACATGACACAGAATATGACAGGGCTGGTCCTTTAAAATACAGATACTATTCATTTTTGCCAGCTAAGTGGACTGGAGCAATATGAAATGAAGTGTCTTGCTCAAGGACACAACATGTCGTCTGGAATTAAACTCTTGAGCTGAATACTCAAACTACTAAGCCACACACCTTCACATGCATGAACATATAATAAGGATAATAATCCTCTCTACTCTAGGCACAAGGTCTGAAATTTTTGTGGGAAGGGACAAGTGAATTACTTGTCCCCTCCAGTACTTGACTGGTCCTTCATTCATTGACCCCCAAAAGGATAAAAAGCAAAGTTGTCCACGGTGGAATTTGAACTCAGAACATAAAGAAAGACAATGTTACTAAGCATTTTGTCAAGTATGCTATCAGTTCTGTGAGCTTACTGCATTATATAAAATGAAGATAATGAGTCAATTGTATACAGTGCTTACAACTCATTTGAAAAAGTGGAAGGTAAAAGAGGGGACAGAAAACAGCGATTAGTCAAATAAAGAAAGATAACAATGATAACTAAAAATTACATACACAGAACAAAGAATAAACCACAAAAAGACAGAAACGTTAACATTGAAAGAGCTATAAAGAGGAAAGGGTGAATAGGCATGTCAGAGGTAGTGTTGGGAAATTTTAGGAAATGTGTTGTGGAGGAAACTTGTGGAAGGAAAGATGCGGAATGAAGTGGTGAGAGAAGATCTTCAGATGCTGGGTCTCACTGAGGAGAAGACAAGGGACTGGAACTTGTGGAAGTTTGCTGTACTTGAGAAGACATGCCAAACTAAGTAAAACTGTGGCCATCCATACATACAGGCATACCCTTTATGGCCATACCTCCACTCCCTCTCCAGCTGAGAGGTCTTTGTCTTGCAGGGTTGGTGCCATGTAAAATGTACTCATGCCGGTTTCACATAAAAAGCATTCTTGCTGGTGTAACATAAATGCACCCATGCCAGTGGCATATAGACCACATCCAGTAAACTCTGTAAAATGGTTGGCATTAGGAAGGGCATCCAACCTTAGAAACCATGCCAAAGCAGACAATTGGGGCCTGAACAGCTCTCCTGCTGGCCAGCTCCTGTCAAACCAGCCAACCCATGCCAGCATGGAAAATGGATGTTAAACAATGATGGTGATGATGATGTAGAAATTTTTGAGGATGTAATGTCCTGACAGCTACCAACTGACATGGCTTGTTTATTCCATGCTCCAATGATTCTGAGCATGAAAATGTTTCCAAAAGTTGTGGGTACTGTACTGATTTTTTGATTTTATAATTGTGTCCATGATGGCAGAGATATTCTTTGTTATAGCTCCAACATTTGTATTTTCTTGCAGGAAATTCATGGCTTTATCAACAACAGTTGTGTTTTGCACCTGAAGAAAGCAGATCGAGTTTTCAAAAGAATCTTTAAAGAGACAAGTTGGTGTTACATCAAACTTTTGGAAAGATTTGAAATAGCAATGAAGCTGAAAAAAGACTTGTAAGTTCAGTTACTTATTACTGGGGTGGGGTGGAGTTGCATTGGTTAGCTCTGGCCTCTAGTTCAGCAGACCTATAATTATATATATATGGCACTCTGTTGGTTATGATGGTGAGTGTTCCAGTTGATCTGATCAAAGGAACAGCCTGCTTGTGAAATTAATGTTCAAGTGGCTGAACACTCCACTAACACGTGTACCCTTCAAGTAATTCTCAGGCAGATTGAGCATGGCACAAGTGTGATAAGGTTGGCCCTTTGAAATACAGGTACTGCTCATTTTTGCCAGCTGAGTGGACTGGAGCAAGGTGAAGTAAAGTGTCTTGCTGAAGGACACAATGCGTCATCGGTAATTGAACTCATGACTCTATGATTGTAAGCTGAACACCCTAACCACTAAGCCATGCACCTTCACCCTATAATTATAATCAAAGGCATTTTAGCCATGACCACTCCATCTTTTCAGGATGGGAATGGTTATATCTTATGTAATCTTACTATTCTAAATTGATTGTAACACAGATTAATCTAGGAATTATTTTAATGATAAAACATTAAATATTTTTCTTTTACTTGTTTCAGTCATTTTACTGTGGTCATACTGGGGCACCACCCTGAAAGGTTTACTCAAACAGACCCCTATACTTTTAGCCTAGTATTTATTGTATTGGTCTCTTTATCATAGCTTCATGATAACCAAATTACCAAATGGTTTCATGCAACAAAATGAGATCCAATCCAGCAATCATCAAAAATGGCTTATGGGCTTCTGTGCAGTTTCTGTCTACCATATACACTCACAAGGCTTTGATTAACCCAAGTCTATAATTGAAGACATTTTCCCTGTGTTCTGTGTAGTAGGACTGAACCTGAAACTACATTGTTACAAAGTGGACTTCTTAACTACCCAGCTATGCTTGAACTTATAAGCCATGTCTGCATCTAGATATCTTGAATATATATCTCCATTATGTCATTTGTTCCGTTTTTTCTTATGTAAGACATTAATGTGCACTTTGAGAGAGAGTTGGTTGCTATTTCTAGCAGGTCGAATGACCACGTAAAGGTTCCATTGAAATATCAAAAATATATTTGTGGTGGTGGTAGTGGGTACCTAATGGAATGTTGTTGTATGTTATAGATGCTGTGGACCAGATCAGCACTGTTTGAACAGTTCTATAGTCAAAGACATTTCATTCATTATTATCTTACATTTTTTTTGTTTCCAAACATTAGTATATCTAGAACTACAGTATCCAATGTTTTCTCTTTTTTTCTTTTTCATCCTTTTGATGCCAACCCACTTAAAGCTATTTCTGATACTTCAATATGAAACCTCACGTTTTAAAGTCTTCATATTTAGTTTAAAACCATCCCCTATAACTTTGTCTGATGAGAGGAAATGTTCTCCCATGACATAAAACAAGAGTGATCAGATATTCATGTTTGATTTTATCTCTACAAGTTTATCTCTATAGATTTTCTATAGAATTCAGAGTCAGCATTGAATGTTACGACGTTTCATAGGCATATACGTTTATATAAACAATGCAATTGAAGATAGGAAAAATAAGTAGAATAAATGTTTCTTCTAACTTCAATCACATTGTTTACAGAAACATATCCATATACAAAACATATAAGGTGGTGATCTGGCAGAAACGATAGCACGCCGGGTGAAATGCTTAGCGGTATTTCGTCTGCCGCTACGTTCTGAGTTCAAATTCCGCCGAGGTCGACTTTGCCTTTCATCCTTTCGGAGTCGATAAATTTAGTACCAGTTACGCACTGGGGTTGATGTAATTGACTTAATCCCTTTGTCTGTCTTTGTTTGTCCCCTCTATGTTTAGCCCCTTGTGGGCAATAAAGAAATAAGAAACATATCCATATACAAAACATTGTAACTTTTACAACTGATTCCAAATTATATAAAAAATCTGTAGAGATAAACTTAAGAATAAGGACATCACACTGCTAACACAAAAGTAGTATGCTATAGTTGCAAAACAAAACACTGTGTCCTTGGTAGCAATTAGTATTTCTGTTTGAATCCACCACTGAGAATGAATGGATATGTTATTATGTTTATGTATTTGTTTTGCAAGATTCCTGATATGAAATTGTGTGTTGGAACAAATATTGTTATATTTGGGGATGGTCATTTTTTTTTTTTTCTGCCAAATAAACACACGCACCATATATTTATTCTTCACTTCATCTTTGTTATTGTTCTTATTTTAGTGTCACAAAAAAAAAAAAAACAATGACCATCCTGAAATATAACAATAGGATATGTTATTGTTTAGATTCTTGCTATTCTGTGTGCACTTCATAAATAATTATCTGTTTAGCAGGAATCAGTATGCATCAGCAAATAATTTTGGTTGCTGATTTCTATAAAGAAGAACATGTATTCTTGTTTGATTCTCATTGTTCTGGCAGGGTAGCTTTGACTGAGAAGACACACTGTAAGATTGAAATATTGCAGTGTTTCATAGTCTCCTTATACCAGTGAATCATGTGTGCTATGAACATACACCATGTAAAGCAGTGTTTCCCAACATATTTTCCCCAAGGCCCCACGATAACTTTCCAGAAAAATGTGTGCACCACAGATGGTTGGAAAACAAACAACTTTATTTTTAATATTTCATAATCATATACTTTCCTTAAAGAAATATCCACACTAGGGCATTAGAATAGCACTATATTTTAGCAAAGTCTTCCACAGTATGCTTGGCTAGAGGGATTGGTTTGGCTAGGCTGAGTATAGCCGTAGTATATTTGCTGGGGAAAAAAAGCTTTTCATAATTCCATATCCCACTTAAAAACAAAAACAAAAAAAAACAAAAATGGATCCCACATCCCACCACAATTTTCCCAAGCTCCACTGGTGGGGCATATGCCCCATGGTTGAGAGTCACTGGTCTAAATGGAGGAGGTGTTCTAAGTTGGTGAAAACCAACAGTGATCAGATATTCATGTATGAATGACTAATGGTGGTGATGGTGGAGATGATGATGATGGTGGTGATAATATTGATGACAATTTTACTCTGTTTTTGTATAATCATTGTAGTCACTGTTCCCTGTTACTGTATTCTGTAGGTTGCTGATTCCATCATTGCTACCAACAGAACCTCTTGGAAAATACATGGATAGTGAGGGGAAGAGAGTGAGTCACTTGTACAAAATGTCATATATTCCAGATAACTTCTGGAATTATTTAATTATTCGGATTATGTTATCCATGGAAAGATTCTCTGAGAAAAATGCTTTGATTTCTCGCAAGTCCTCTTTGTTGAATAACAGGCAGCAGTCACAAAGGTATGTATTTTGAAAGATTTTTATTGAATACAAATTCCTTTATTCATTGGACTGTGGCCATACTGAGGCATCACATTTGAAGGATTTCAGTTCGATTTGTTCACCCCTGTATGTATTTCAGTCTGGTATTATTTTATCAGTTTCTGTATATTGAATAACTAAGCTTTACCTTTTGATATAATGGGACACAACTCAATAGATAGTTAAAATCAATATATATATATATATATATATATATATATATATATATATATATATATATATATATATATATATGTATATATATATATATAAATACAGTGAATAATATATAGTCTTTCGACTAAACTTTACATGCTAGGCCACTGGTAGTAGAAATTTCTAATATTTCTATTTCCCTTCGATATTATTAATATGTATATATATATATATATATATATAAAGTGTAGTATATTGCCACTTAAGTGTGGCTGACCCCTAGGGGTGGATGTTACTGTTGCTTTTAGCCCCAGGAGGACATCTCCTCCAGCTGGCTTATCGACACACGACTGTGTCCTGTTTGCCAAGGGAGTTATCCCTCTCACCTCGGCCAGCAGCACGAACGTATCCGGATTTCAGGGTTATTTCCCTTCGTCGGCGTTCGACAGCTGATGACCTTGGTGAGAGAGAAAAACCTGGCAGACCTTATATCTTCTTTTCCAGTGGCATTCTTCACTGATATTGAAAAGGTGAAAACAAGCAATGTTAATTCTCTAAATGAAGTATTAACAGTAACTGCACGATAAAGTGTAGTATATTGCCACTTAAGTGTGGCTGACCCCTAGGGGTGGATGTTACTGTTGCTTTTAGCCCCAGGAGGACATCTCCTCCAGCTGGCTTATCGACACACGACTGTGTCCTGTTTGCCAAGGGAGTTATCCCTCTCACCTCGGCCAGCAGCACGAACGTATCCGGATTTCAGGGTTATTTCCCTTCGTCGGCGTTCGACAGCTGATGACCTTGGTGAGAGAGAAAAACCTGGCAGACCTTATATCTTCTTTTCCAGTGGCATTCTTCACTGATATTGAAAAGGTGAAAACAAGCAATGTTAATTCTCTAAATGAAGTATTAACAGTAACTGCACGATAAAGTGTAGTATATTGCCACTTAAGTGTGGCTGACCCCTAGGGGTGGATGTTACTGTTGCTTTTAGCCCCAGGAGGACATCTCCTCCAGCTGGCTTATCGACACACGACTGGCAATATACTACACTTTATCGTGCAGTTACTGTTAATACTTCATTTAGAGAATTAACATTGCTTGTTTTCACCTTTTCAATATCAGTGAAGAATGCCACTGGAAAAGAAGATATAAGGTCTGCCAGGTTTTTCTCTCTCACCAAGGTCATCAGCTGTCGAACGCCGACGAAGGGAAATAACCCTGAAATCCGGATACGTTCGTGCTGCTGGCCGAGGTGAGAGGGATAACTCCCTTGGCAAACAGGACACAGTCGTGTGTCGATAAGCCAGCTGGAGGAGATGTCCTCCTGGGGCTAAAAGCAACAGTAACATCCACCCCTAGGGGTCAGCCACACTTAAGTGGCAATATACTACACTTTATCGTGCAGTTACTGTTAATACTTCATTTAGAGAATTAACATTGCTTGTTTTCACCTTTTCAATATCAGTGAAGAATGCCACTGGAAAAGAAGATATAAGGTCTGCCAGGTTTTTCTCTCTCACCAAGGTCATCAGCTGTCGAACGCCGACGAAGGGAAATAACCCTGAAATCCGGATACGTTCGTGCTGCTGGCCGAGGTGAGAGGGATAACTCCCTTGGCAAACAGGACACAGTCGTGTGTCGATAAGCCAGCTGGAGGAGATGTCCTCCTGGGGCTAAAAGCAACAGTAACATCCACCCCTAGGGGTCAGCCACACTTAAGTGGCAATATACTACACTTTATCGTGCAGTTACCGTTAATACTTCATTTAGAGAATTAACATTGCTTGTTTTCACCTTTTCAATATCAGTGAAGAATGCCACTGGAAAAGAAGATATAAGGTCTGCCAGGTTTTTCTCTCTCACCAAGGTCATCAGCTGTCGAACGCCGACGAAGGGAAATAACCCTGAAATCCGGATACGTTCGTGCTGCTGGCCGAGGTGAGAGGGATAACTCCCTTGGCAAACAGGACACAGTCGTGTGTCGATAAGCCAGCTGGA
>NC_142936.1:58930491-58950491 GCF_046866305.1 Octopus bimaculoides | reverse complement strand
CACCAATTCTGTAATGACACTGCTATACATCAATATATCATCATTATCATCAAATGTCTGTTTTCCATGCTGGCAAGCTGGAGAGCTGCACCAGGCTCCAATTGTCTGGTTTGGCATGGTGTCTATGACTGGATGCCCTTCCTAATGTCAACCACTGGGTACTTTCTACATGGCACCAGCACAAGTGCTTCTGATGTGGCACCAGCACCAGTGGTGTTGCCATGTACCTTGCAAGACAAAGATCTCTTTGTTGAGAGAGGGAGTGGAATAAAGGGAAGTGGCTGTGTGCCAGGTATGAGGTTAGTGTATGATAGAGGGACAGGGATAGTTGTCTTATTACAGAGGAGATGTTTGACCATCCTGTAGGACAAGGAAGGACCTATGCAAGCACTTTTCTGTGTTTGCATGGGCCAGACAAAATTCATTGAAGCAGATTTGAATGTTATTCTTGTCAGTAAACTTCCTGTTTCCAAACTAGGTAATATTTCCGCATGTTGTTTGACATGTTGTTTTAGAAGATTGGACATGTAGGATTCCACTTGTATGGCAATGCTCCTTTGCAGCTATTGTACAATGTCATGACAAAAAGACTTCCCCACACACACACACACACACTCACCCTTCTCACACACACATGATGGCTTCTTTCAGTTTCTGTCTACCAAATCCTCTCACAAGGCTTTTGTTGGCTGAAGACTATTAATGGGAGGTACTTTCCAGTGAGATTGAATGGAAATTCATATGATTGGGAAGAAAACTTCTTAACCACACAACTGCATTAATTATTTTATGCTTATTCACAAATACTACACTATCTATTAACCCATTACCTACCAGTGATCTCATATGAGATCACTTAAAAATTACAAATTTCGTAATTATCTGTCAATATTTACACATATCTAACCTTTTTGCTATATCTACTAGGTATATTTCTCTGATATTCAAATGAGGTTTGCTAATTTTTCACCCAATATCTCACTTATTTCTATTTAAAATGTTATTTTGATCATTCCAGCGTATTTCTAAGGCTGTTTTATGCTAGAAATCAAAGTTTCATAAAAAAAATTCAGTTAATAGAATTATGAGAGGTAATGGGTTAAGGAAATCTCCTAAATTTAATGTAGTTAGACTACATTTTGTAACACCTACACTGTAGAAAGTAAACATCTTGTTATTCTATTCATACACAGAAACATAAAGAATATTATTTTGGTATGTTTTATGGGTGATTGGCCACTCCTCAGAGGATAAGTACTTTCTTCATTTCTTTGCCTATAAAGAGAAATGAATAGCAAACACTATTTAAATTAAGCACATATTGACATAAAAACAATGAGCTGATCACTGTTGGAACATCTTTGTTCATTGGTTTGCTTGATCAGAGTTGGCCAGGAACAAAACAACAGCTATAATAACAGCATTAGTCTCTTGTAGTCATGTCAAGTTTATGCAAGTGTGTTCCAATCTCAGGGGAACTCACAAAGACACACTTTTTAACCAAAAACAATTGCAAACGAAATGAAATGTAATGAAAATATTTTTGTATTTATTTTCTTAGGTTTAAATCAAAGTGAATTTATCCAGTCATATGCACTCTGTCCAAAATGTTACATTTGGAATGAAAACATGAAGGATAATATTCTAAAAACTGCTGACCATTTTTATATGGAACATTGTGCCTTTGCTTTAGCAACTAAAAGTGCTGTTCACTGTAAGAACGCTGGTGTGATTCCAAATGAAGATATAGTTCCTGACTTGATGCTAATTCATATTCCAAAGTAAAGAATGTTTTTTAATAATTCTTTGATTGTTTTAATCATCATCATCATCATCATCATCATCATCATCATCATCATCATCACCACCACCACCATCATTTAATGTCTGTTTTCCATGCTGGCATAGATTGGATGGTTTAACTGGAGCTGGTAAAGCCAGGGGCTGCACCAGGCTTCATTGTCTATTCTGGCATGGTTTCTATTGCCAGATGCCCTTCCTAACACCAACCACTCCACAGAGTGTACTGGGTGCTTTCTATGTGGTACTAGCACCAGTACTTTTAACATGGCACCAGCACTAGTGCTTTTTATGTGGCACCAGCACTGGTATCAATGTTTTAATGTAAATGTTATCAGACATAAAGACAGTGAAAATATGAAAGAATTTAGTGTTCTGAATTTGAGAAGATGGAACTGTAGATGTTCTGTAGCATAATCAGTAACACTGTTGCATGGCGGGTGAATGCTATGTGAATTAAGCCCTGTTAGTCGGCCTTTTTTATGCTTATGATGCTTATAATGTTCTGATATCTTCTTGTAATTTATTTAAAAGTTAAGCATTCTAATTTGGTGAATAGTTGAGAGGTGAAAAATGAGTCTATGAAATGATAGCTGTTGCAGATTTCAATGAAATAGTTTATTCTATTGCACTTCATATTGGAGGCTCTGATGAAGCTATAGGATGTTATTCAGACACTCAACTATGAGTTCACTTGCCTCTTACAGCAAAAACAGCTGTAATCTAATAAAGTTCATAATGTAACTGTTTTTTTACCGTTTCTCATCTCATTTTCTTATAGCTTTCACATATATAGCTGATGTTCAGATGAACTTCTATAGGCTAACTCCTCTGCATCATCATCACCATCATTATCATTTTATGTCCATTTTTCCATGCTTGTATGGGTCGGACAGAATTTGTTGTGACAGATTTTTTTAAGGCTGGATAACCTTCCTGTCACCAACCCTCACTTGTTTCCAAACAATATTTCTCCATGGCCAGATATGTTTTTTAAACAGAAAACTGGAAACATACAGCATTGCTTGCATGACCGAGATGCACATTTACAACCAGTTCAGGGAATTTTGCTCGATTCTCTAATAATTCTGCCAGGCCAAAACTCTGTTTGGGACTTCATATATGTATACAGGGGGTCCGAAATTTAGGCAACTGAAGTTTCAGGCCTTAATAACTATCAATAAATATGACAAGATATGAAACTTATACATCATTATAAAAGCTTAGTGTGTCTTTTTTTCATTTCAGACTAAATGAATTCAGATTTATAAATTTGATAATGGTTATAAACTGAAATACAATCATAATCCTCCACAAAGGAGGTGAAAGTAATACAGCTATAGCAAAAAAAGTTCAAAATTAATCAAACAACAGTCTGGAATATTGTCAAGAAATTTCAAGAGATTAGTTCCACTCTCTGATCAACCTGGACGTGGCTGAGAAAGAAATGTGCAGACACCTCAGCTTATCAAAAGTACCAGAGAAAAGAGGTTGTGAAATCCTCATTGTTCCATCAGAAAACTGGCTGCCACAGCAAAAATAAACCAAACATTGATGTATCGAGTGTTGAAAGAGGATCTCAGGACCTGCCCCTAAAATGTGATCTGCCATCATGTGTTCATGCAAGTTTATAAGACCATGAGACTGGAGAGAAGTCATCTTATTCTGCATCAGATTGCTGAAGGCATGCTGTCAAACCTGGTGTTCACTGATGTAAAGAAATGTGATATTGAACAGACAGTAAACCATCAGAATGACCAACTTTGGAGTGTATCTGACTCTGTCGAGGGTAGACTTGTAAATTGATGTCAGAATCTACAGTCAGTTATTACAGCCACTGGAAGGTCTCCCCTCGTTTTTGTGCCCTCAGGTGTTAAAATTAACACCCAGCAATACATTAGCAACGTTCTGGAGCTGCTTCCATGGGTGAATGAGCACTTTCAAGGTGCACCTTGGAGCTTCTGACAGAACTCAGCATCAACCCACAGCTCCAATAGACACAACACTGGATTCATAAAAACATTCCGTCGTTTATAGACAAGGATGTACGACCCTCAAGAAGCTCCAATCTCAACTCGGAGTTTTCTGTTTGGTCCATTTTGGGGAACAAGAGTCTTGAGCACTCCTCATGCTTCACTTGATGCTCTGAAGGCAAAACTCCACCAGGAATCAGCTTCAATTCTGCAAGAACAGCTGCATGCCACGTGTGAAGCATTTGTGCCTAGACTTAAGCCTATGATTTGAAACAGAGGTGGTCATATTGTATAAATGTGGTAATGTCATAATTGTGTTTCCTTTACCATTCCATTGCAATGCTTGGACCTGTATGTATGTATATATATGTATGTATGTATGTATATATATATATATATATATATATATATATATATATATATATAAAAATAAAAATAAATATTTGTATATATGTATATATATGTATATGCATATATATGCATATACACATATACACATACGTATGCACACCTCTCTCTCTCTCTCTCTCTCTCTCTATATATATATATATATATATATATATATATATATACATACATACATATATGAACACACTCATACTCACACATACAGTCCTTTCTTCTGAGGTTATTAATTACATCTTCATTATAATTGTACCACTTTGCAAAGTGATTTCTTCATGAATTTCTTTTTTCTTTCTTTTTCTTTTGATGTTTTAGAAAATTCCACATTGATTCCAAAATTGTGAGGCAGTCAAGTTATATTGCCAGTGGCACCAGTGGCTCTGTTTATGCTGGGAAATACTGTGGTGTTGATGTTGCTATCAAGTATTTTGGTTCTTCCGTCAAATTTAAACCCTCTGATAAATGTAGTCAAACATCTAAGTCAGAATTCGACAAAAACGTCATTGATCAGGAAGATTTCTCTTTATATTCAGATAGCTATTTCCAAGGAAAATCAGTAAGTATTAATGAAATATCTAATTAGGAGAATGTTACTTTGATTGTTTGGCTGATAAGTTTCCAAAGTAAAGGTGATTTTAATATTGTTAGCTGTGTATGAGGCAGTGAGCTGGCAGAATCGTTAGCGTGCCGGCCGAAATGCTTAGTGGCATTTCGTTTGCCACTACGTTCTGAGTTCAAATTCTGTCGAGGTTGACTTCGCCTTTCATCCTTTCGGGGTCGATAAATTAAGTACCAGTTACGCATTGGGGTCGATGTAATCGACTTAATCCCTATGTCTGTCCTTGTTTCTCTCCTCTATGTTTAGCCCCTTGTGGGCAGTAAAGAAATAAGAATCGTTAGCATGCTGGACAAAAGTTCTCAGTAGCATTTCATCCATCATAAGACAGTGAGCTGGTAGAATTGTTAGCATGCCAAACAAAATGCTTAGTGGCATTTTGTCCATCTTCATGTTCCGAGTTCAAATTCTACCAAAGTCAACTTTGCCTTTCATCCTTTCAGGATGAATAAGTACCAGTTGAACACTAGGGTTATTAAAATTGGCTTACACCCTCCACCCAACTTATTGGCCTTGAGCCAAAATATGAAACCAATATTATTATCTGTGTATCATACTAAGTATACATATGCCTTTCAAAGGTATGGTTCCCAGGTTTTGGTTTGAGAGAAAAATCTATTGATACATCTGTTATAAAGACAAATACCTATTGAAGCATTGTGAGTGTCATTGCAGGAATCACTCAAAAGAATGTTTGAGGCATTTTGACCTTCTTGGGCAATGTTTTTCTTTTCATACTTGGTCCTTATAATGTTAGAAGTTCAGTTGTTTTAATTTGAGAATGAAAAGGTGAACATCTAATTTTGTCAAAATGTAAGGCATTTTATTCTGGCATTTTAGTATTTCTATAGTTGAACAAGGTAGGTAACTCTGATTGTTCCTGTTAATCTATTTGAACAGAAATGGACTACATTCTATTTTCTTTATTAAGTGATTAGAAGTCCCAAAGTCATCCCATATAGAAGACTTCATTCCATCTAATAAACCAGCTTGTTCCTGCATGTATCAAACAATGGATGTAAGCAGTAGAAAACTTCAGCATTCAAGTTTAGGGTTTTCTATTTTTCAATATCCTATCAATATTTTGATTTTTTTTTTTTATCATCTCTTACAGGCTCTGTGTAATCTACAAGAAATGCAACATGAAGTAACACTGTTAAGTAACTTAAACCATCCTTGTATCATCTCCATGTTTGGCTTCTCAATCAGTCCTATGTGCATGTTGATGGAACTAGCACCTCTTCGCAGCCTTCGTCATGTCATCAACTCACAACTAAAGAAACACAAAGGAGAAACAATTCTCTTTCCTAAATTGCTATGTTATAGAATTCTCTTCCAGGTAAACTATCATCCACAGCTCTGTCTTTCTATTTCATTCATGCACTCTTTATTATTATTATTATTATTATTATTATTATTATTATTATATACGCTTGATTCAGTTATATTGCTAATGCTTGTTAGAAAAGCATGACTGTCACATTATCATATTAGCTTGTTTTCTATAAATTCAATAGAAAGCATTGATTAATCGAGTCTCTATAAAAGCGAAGAGGTCATTGGCACTTATTCTACCATGTAAACTACTTTATTCATTGTATTCTTCCTTTTTTTTTTAAATCTAGTAGGATGTCATTTGAGTGAGATATAGTTGCTGTTTGTAGCAAATTGTGCAGCTCCATAAATGTTCTCTGAGAAGTTTTACTCTCAAGTAGATAGTGTAGAATGATATCAATTATCAGTGTACAGAATAGTTTTTCACTGTAAACTTAAGCCATTCATGAACCTTCTACTCCACCAGGCTCTCTACTTCACGCACACATCTCTCATCTCAGAGTTTAGAGACAAATTTACTATGGCCACTTAGTTGCCTTACCTGTTGCCAACTCTCAGCTGTTTCAAAGCAAGGTACCATTGCTGGTAGCATGATCTTCAAATGTTGGGCATCACAGAGGTGATGACAAGTGACTGAGACCTTTAGCGCTGGTGCCAGTGGCACGTTAAGAGCACCCATTACACTCTTGGGGTGGTTGATGTTAGGAAGGGCATCCAGCCATAGAAACCATATGGCTTATCAGTTCCAGTCAAACCATCTGATCCATGCCAGCAAGGAAAGCAGACGTTAAATGATGAATGACACAGCTTGTATAACAGTTACAACTGTCAAACAATGACAAGAGAACACGCACACACACAAACACACACACACATACCAATACACACACATGCATGTAGGAAAGGCTTCTTTCAGTTTCTTTCTACAAAATCCACTTGCAAAGGCTTGGTTGGCCTGGTCCTGGGCCTGAATTCTTGTGATTGGGAGGCAAACTTCTTAACCAACCATGCCTGTATCTATAATAAATAATTTAGTAAAATAACTTTATCATTATTAAGCTGCTGTTTGGTACATAAATTGACATGAAATTTTGAAGCAAGATTTTTATGCAGAACACTTTGGAATAGGAGGTTGGCATCATGGAACCAGAGTTGATCCCAGGCGTGTTGGTATCAAACAGTTGAACTCTGATAATATTTGCAGGCTCTGCAAACTAGGCTGTGTAACTCTGAATGATAAAAAAAAAATCAAATATACAGGCAAGGTCAAAAGTCATGCACATAAGTTCAATGTGCTCCGGAATTGTCAAAGACATGTTTCAATTTTTCTAGAATTGAATAAAATAAATAAAATAATAATAAATACACACGTTCTTGTATGTGATAAACAAAATGAATAATAATAATAATGATAATGGTGCAATATAAACATAATGTCAGGTTTTTGGTGCGTTACCTTTGGCCCACTCTGTAGAATAGAGGAGACACTAACTTCATGCCTTTCTGTGCTGGTGAGAGGGTAAAATATACTCCGTCAATGTTACGAAATTGTTGGTGGTAGAAGGACATCCAAGCATAAAAAAAAAAAAAATTATAAAGAAAGGAAAGTACCAGTAATTTCTTTTAAAATGTACCAGACATACTTATTGTATATTTTATTTGTTTTTTTTTTCCCCCTGTATTTTTTTAGGTGGCCAGAGGACTATCATATCTTCATAGAAAACACATTATTTATGGAGACTTGAAATCAGACAATATCTTAACCTGGACTTTGAGTTTAGATGCTGATGTCAATGTGAAGCTTTCTGACTATAATTTCTCACAATACGCTACACCAAAAGGACTGAAAAAAATGCTTGGAACCCCTGGATATCAAGCACCAGAAATTTTACAGAGATATTCATTTGACAACTGTGTAAGATAGATGTTTTGTTCTTTGTTTTACTATTAAATGCAGGAATTGGTCGAGTGGTCAGTATTGGTCTCTGGGTGGTGGTGGTGGTGGGGGATCTCTGTGGCTATTCAAGGGGTTGATATACACCTGAAATGATTTGGGGCATTATTAGTGAACTGAATCTGAAAGAGCTTAGTAATTTGGTGTTAAAACTCATTTTCAGCCAATTATCAATTAACTAGTATTCACCAAGCACACTTTTCACATTCAATATTCCGACTATATGAATATAACATCCTGTAGCATGATTTTTATCCTTGGGTAGCAACTGTTATTTCCTGTTTGCTTACCCCTAGAAAGTATGAAAAATGCTTAATATTTCCATCAAATTTTACTTTTGTTACATTTATTCAATTCCTAAACAGTCCCTCTCAACACATGACTATGATGCCCCTCAACTACTCCTGTTCATCATTAGAGATGCACATATTGTCAGCCACTAAGGGACATGCTCGAGTGGTTATTGTTAAGCAACTGACAAGCAAGGCTGTGGTATTGAGCAAGAATATTTGCTATTTCTGCTTCAGCAACCCAGCACTGAATCTGTCTGAAATGTAATGGAAAAGAAGCCTGTCACGCACACACACACATATATATGTATAAATTTATGTGTGCATCTTTGTGTCTGTGATTGTCACTCACTTATCGCTTGACAACCGATATTGGTGTGTTTACATCCCTCTAATTTAGTGGTTCGGCAAAGAAGACCAATAGAATAACTACTAGGCTTACAAAGAATAAGTCTTGGTATCGATCTCTTTGACTAAAACACTTTAAGGCAGTGCTCCAGCATGGCTGCAGTCTTTTAGAATGAAAAAGAAAGAGTAGGTTAAAACCTTCCATCAAAATGTATGTTTCAAACCCCAGCTTAATAATGGCCAAGTTATTTTACTAAATTCTCAAAATTTTCAAAATTGATTGCAACAAAATAAGTGTATTTCAACATAAATAATGTAAAAAAAAAGGCGTCATCAATGGCGTAAGAATATAGGTCTTAAATGATCAGGTGAGAGTTATTTCCCTGTAAAATAATACCCGTTAGTACACAACCATCAGAGTGCAAAGTGCTCCTCACGAACACACGTTTGTGAGATGGTTGTGATATATAAACAGTTTTGAATATGAACCGGAAAGAGAAGTACGAACATGCAATGCGCATGTGCACACTGAATTCATATATATATATATATATATATATATAAAGTGTAGTATATTACCACTTAAGTGTGGCTGACCCCTAGGGGTGGATGTTACTGTTGCTTTTAGCCCCAGGAGGACATCTCCTCCAGCTGGCTTATCGACACACTACTGTGTCCTGTTTGCCAAGGGAAGTTATCCCTCCCATCATGATCTGTAGCACGACACTTTATCGTGCAGTTACTGTTAATACTTCATTTAGAGAATTAACATTGCTTATATATATATAGTTTTAGGGAAAAGAACCAAGGTTCATGAACTCATCAATGAAAATCCACTGTCACATATAGAAAAATTAATAATTAAAAGCACAATAAATAAGTATAATATAATACAAAGTAAATATCATAAGATAAAGATAATAAAATGACAACACGTGTTTCATAACCAATTTTCAAATAGAAAGAAAATTAAATCGATTAAAACTATCGAAAATCAATTCTATTCAAAGATATAGCTAATTGATGAGTTCATGAACCTTGGTTCTTTTCCCTAAAACTATATATTTATATACATTTTATACTGTGAAACTTAATTTAATTTAAATTTTTAATAAATTGATTTTAATTGAGTTTTTACCTGTAATTTTGGATTTTATCCCTAATATTATTATTATTATTATTATTATTATATATATATATATATATATATATAGATATATATATATATAGATATGCAACAAGTAGTAGCATGATTATTGAGGCAGTATTACATCTGCATATATAGAACCATAGTAGTTCTACCTTGTGTTTTTTACTATGCAAGCATAGGAAAACAGATATATAATGTCACCAACAATGATGATGATCATATACATATACAATGGACTTCCACCCAGTTTCCATCTGTCAAGATTTACTCCTGTTGTTCTAGTTGACCCAAAACTACGATAGAAAAAAAAAACAAAACAAGGAGCCATGTAGTGTGATCAGATCAGGAGCTACATGATTGTGAAGTATACTTTTTAATCTTGGTTTGTTTTGAAGAGGACGAAATGAGTTGTGTAGCTATGTAATACAACAAATATTTAATAGAACTGATGTAAAACAAAAAGAGAAAAATCCCCACTGATTGTAAAGAAATTGGTGGTAGACTGTTGTGGCAAATATTAAAACCATGAAGATTGTGACTTTGGGTAAGTTCGTATACAGTGTGAAGAAGAGAATAATGTTGTATAACAATACAGATGTAGCAATACCTTAATCATATGCCTGTCTAAAGCATTTTCCTAAGTTTATCCCAAACGTCCATGTTTGTTTTCTGACTTTCAGTGAGCCCATGTTTCATATGTTCTGCATACTATAAAGCTTTTCTTTATAAATTGCAAGCTAATCTGTTAGTTGAAAAAAAAAATGGGAATGCGTGTCATAAATGGTGCATGGACATCAGCTTTTCTTTTATAAGTTGCAAGTTAATCTTGTGATTGAAAAAGAAATGGGAATGTGTAACATAAATTATGCATAGACATGATGCATGGAAATGTGTACCATAAATGATGCATGTCCTGTGTATCTCATGTGATTCACAGGACAGGTAAAGAGTTTATAATTGAACAATAATCCCTATTTTTTATGTTGCTTTACTCCCTTTTGTTATCTTCAATAGGTTGATATTTATTCCTGGAGCATTGTGGCATATGAAATTTTAACTGGATGTAGACCTTTTGAAAAACTAAACTTTGTATCAGAAATTGCAGCTGCTGTTCTTGATAATAAAAGACCAATGATTAAGGTAACTAAGTACCTTTTTTTTTTCTCATTTCAGGCTTTATACATCTACCTCTTCTTTTACATTTGTTTGTGTTTAAGGAATGGTAGATGTGTGATCTGGGGAGAATTTGGCTGCTAATTATAACAGGTCAAACAACTGTATCGAAGTTCTTTCATTGATTTGGAAAGAATCTGTTTTTACTGCACGTAACCTAACTACTATGAAATAAATGCTTCAAAGGCAATTTATAAATGTTAATGTCTGCAATGTTGTGTAATGTATTTACTCAGGTCTAATCTGAGAGGTCAAAATTGTGTAAGGTGTGTACTTGAGTACAAACAAAAAAAATGAACTTTCTATCCTTCTATCATATTAAAACTATGAGGCTTGTGACTTTATGTTAGTTTGTATACAGTGTAGACGCAGGAATGGCAGTGTGGTAAGTAGCTTGCTTACCAACCACATGGTTCTGGGTTTAGTCCCACTGTGTGGCACCTTGGGCAAGTGCCTTCTACTATAGCCTCGGGCCGACCAAAACCTTGTAAGTGGATTTGGTAGACGGAAACTGAAAGAAGCCCATCGTATATATGTATATATATATATATATATATGTATATGTATGTGAGTGTATGTGTTTGTGTGTCTGTGTTTATCCTCACAACTTCACTTGACAACCGATGCTGGTGTGTTTACGTCCCCGTAACTTAGCAGTTTGGCAAAAAGAGACCGATAGAATAAGTCCTGGGGTCGATTTGCTCGACTAAAGGTGGTGCCCCAGCATAGCCGCAGTCAAATGACTGAAACAAGTAAAATAATAAAAGTAAAAGAGTGTGAAGAAGAGAATAACGTTGTTATGTAACAATACACATGTAGCAATACCTTAATCATATGCCTGTCTAAAGCATTTTCATAAGTTTATTCCAAACATCCATGTTTGCTTTCTGACTTTTATAGTGAGCCCTTTCAACACCTGGCATAATTCCACATCCCTCAATATTATACCCCTACTCAGTTGAGGGGTCTTGTCTTGCAAGTTACTTGGCAATCTCACTGTGCTGGTGCTACAACCCCCCCCCCCCCCACCAAAAAAAAAAACAACAACACAGTCTGTAAAATGGCTGTCAATAGAAACCATGCTAGAGCAGACCTTTGAGTTTGACATAGTCTGATGTGTCAATTCCTACCATACTGTCCAATCTGTGTCAGCATAGGAAGAGTATGATGTTAAATGATGATGATGATTTTTTAGTAACAAGACAAAGCAGGGTTGCACTATATTTAAAGTTCCATTGTACTCAAGAAGATACATCAAGTAAATTTTAAAATCCAATTTTTTATGACAATGTCAGTTCTTGCAATAAACATTATTTGCTTCAACAGAAAGGACTGAATCATGTCATCATACTGAAATTGCCATTTTTTTTTTTTAAATGCAATTTTTAAAAATAATTCTACTTTCGAAAGATTTGGTGCTGTTTTTTTTTAAATTTAATTCTTTACCATTTTGTCTTTTATTGGATTTTTTTCAACTAGGATCACAATTTGGATGCAAAGTTCCCATGTCTTGAGAAAATGATGACTGACTGTTACAGTCAGGATCCATCTGAAAGACCAAGAGCCTCTGAAATTATTTCCAAAATGACACCACTTTCATTTGTTGCCGTACAAAATTTGCTTGTTGATTTGAAACTGGGTGTTGTCGATCAGATTTTACATATCACAAATAATCAAGTGAGTGATTAACATTAATTTCTGGTTTGGGCATTTAGAATTGATGTTACTGTTAACCTTGAGGGCTCTTTGTCTTATCCTCTTTGTTTCCCCTCATCAACTTGGAGGCGCAATAGCCCGGTAGTTAGGGCAGCGGACTCGCAGTCATAGGATCGCGGTTTCGATTCCCAAACCAGGCGTTGTGAGTGTTTATTGAGTGAAAACACCTAAAGTTCCACGAGGCTCCGGCATGGGATGGTGGCGAACCCTGCTGTACTCTTTCACCACGACTTTCTCTCACTCTTACTTCCTGTTTCTGTTGTGCCTGTAATTCAAAGGGTCGGCCTTGTCACACTGTGTCACGCTGAATATCCCCGAGAACTACGTTAAGGGTACACGTGTCTGTGGAGTGCTCAGCCACTTGCACTTTAATTTTACGAGCAGGCTGTTCCATTGATCGGATCAATTGGAACCTTCGACGTCGTAAGCGGAGTGCCAACAACCCCTCAACAAAACATTGTAATACAACAGATACTTAATAAAACTATTCATCATCATCATCATCAACACCTCCTCCTCCTAAACTTCCTTCAGCATCTTTAGCTCTGTCTTCCTCTTCCTCTGTGCCATTCCACATTCATTTCTATTATTCCTTTAGTTAAGTTTACATTGCTTCTTATGCATTGCAAATTTGCAGCTAAGTCAGGTGAGTTTTTAATACCCGAGTGTTTATTTTCTATACACACGTGATATTGTCAGTGGCTAGATACAAACTATAAAGGTATTGGTCCTTCAGCTGATTGGCCAGTATCAGACCCATTCTCAATTTTTGTTTTTTAAATTTGTGAAATAACCAGCAACTAATGGAAAGTTTGAAAATATTTTTTCATCTATTAGTCTGGAGAGAGGACAGTGTTCATGTCTCATCATGGGCCTCTGAGAATAGTGGAAGGAAGGTATCCTCAAACCAGAGATCTGAACCTGGTTCAAATACTTGCAATAGAGTGAACTCTGCTTAACTTACCCAAGGTGCCAGGCTGTAATGTTATATTGGGTGATAAAGTCAGTCTAGTATCTAAATAAGCCATGGTAGGATTTGAGCCCCAAAAAGAGCTGGAACATATACAGCAATGACTTCTGTCCAATGCTTTACCAATTCTGCAAGTTCATGGCCCTAGAGTGGTACTTTATACTATTGTCCCTAGAAAGTTGAGAAGCAGAAGATGACCTCAGCTGGATTTGAACTTAGAACACAAAGATCTGAAACAAATACTGCAAAGTATCTAGTCTGACATTCTTACACTTTTACCAACTCATCATCCTGGTATTTTTTGTCAACACTTTTTTTTTCCAGTTTGGCCATTCTCCCAAATGCTTCACTGATTTCACACGAGCATGCCAACCATCATGGCCTCCCCCTCATGCATGTTCTTATTTCATTAATATTCATCATTCCACTGTCCTGAAGCAAGTTGTCCACATAGCTTAGATGTTTTCTTCCTCTGTTGATTCTTCCTTCAACTGACTGTCATAAGACTATTTCCTTGCTCATGGCCTGTGAAGATGAAAAAGAATGTGAGAGGAGAGAGAGAGAGAGAGCGAAAGAGAGATCAACCCTAGAAGGATGAAAGTTAGAGTTCACCCTGACATGAACTGGAAATGTAAAAATGTGTAACTAAACACGAAAGATATTGTTAGGTTCATCACCGTTATAATATTGATGAGGATGATTTGTGGAGTGTTTTTGGTGTATCTCTATATTATTACTATCATTTTTCTCATTATTTTAGGGCCGTTCATTTTTCTGGCTGTGGGAAGGCGTTGAATCTAAAAGGGTCTATCATATTTTAGATTGCCACACACAGAGCCATCTTCACTCAGTTTCTAGTGCTGGTTTCCAAGTGACATGCAGTACCAGTATCAAGAATGAGGTTTACATTGGGGCAAAGGTAAGTGGTTACAATACTTTTAAACAACAGAAAAGAGAAAAGGCAAGTAAGCTTTTTGATGATTTTGCTGTGCTAACCTTCTGGAAACAGCAATAAAATCTCTTTCAAACCACACACCTTTTTTTTTTAATTTTAAAAATGAGTTCAACCCAATGGATAATATAATTGCTTTAATATGTCTGAATACAAAAATGAGATGGGAGGGGATAATGGCTGGAGTATCTTTGATCATGGGTTGGTTCAATCAGGACTGACCTGGTGGGGACAAACAACAATATAGCTTATACCACTAAACCCAGTTGTCAACATGTCAACTGCTAAACACAAGCGTTTGCACATGCATGTGTGCATGTGCACACACACATACTTTAGCCTCACACATACACATGCTCATATGCATACTCAAACATATACACACGTCCATATGTGTGTGCACACACAAATACACAAAACACTCATCAAATAGCCAATTGATTAATTACATTACACTGACATGGGATGAAGTGGTGAAGCATGATCTTCAAACTTTAAGCTTCATAGAAGCAATGACTAGTGACTGAGACCTTTGGTGATATGCTGTGCTTGAGAAGACCCATCAAGCCAAGTGAAATCGTAGTCATGGCTGATGTTGGTGTCACATAATTGGCATCCATGCTGGTGGCATGTAAAGAGCACCGTTCGAGCATTGGGCCTCACAGAGTCAAAGTGGCTGAGTTCCTTTTGAGCATTGGGCCTCATGGAGGCAATGACTGAGACCTTTGGCATTGTTGTGCTTCAGAAGACCCATCAAGCCAAGCAAAATTGTAGTTGTGGCAGATACTGATGTCACACAAATGGCACCCGTGGTGTTGGCACATAAAAGCACTCATTACACTCTCACAGCATTAGGAAAGGCATCCAGCTGTAGAAAACCATGCCAAATCAGACTGAAGTCTGGTGCAGTCCTTCAGCTTACCAGCCCTGGTTAAACCATCTAACCCATGTCAGCATGGACAACAGATGTTAAATGATGATGACTATTCTACTGTCTTCCCTTTTAAATTAGAAAGCAGAATGCATTTGACATGTTATTCTAATTCAAAGCCCCTTTAATAACCTGCTTTATTTTTCAGAGTGGAGAAATAGGAATGATTGTCAATGAAATGAGTAATCTACGTATACTGCCTGTTTTCAGCATTTCAGAAGTACCTGTCTTTATGATTTCAAATGTGAGTTTTAGCCCTTTCATGATTGTATTTCCAATGAGATGCAGGGTGTTTCAGAATTAACTATTTCAATGAAATTGAGCAAACTTTAAAAAAAATTGACAGAATTTTATGTTTATTATTTGATTATGATACCAAAACAAATAGATTTAAAAATCTTATGCCAAAACTCCTTCAAATTTCAAATCTATCCTTACATTTTGAGGCATTTCAGGAGTTGTCTCCTGCACCACTGAATGAATGCGTTCTTTAAGTTCAGCTAAACTATTGCTCCATCCTGAGGATGGAGGAAAAGAAAATGATTACAGCCAAATTATAAAAAAGCTGTTGTGGACAGATAAGTGGGATCCAACAGGAATGAAAATAAAATTATAAATAAAATTTAAAATTTATACATTTTTAACATATACTTAAACATGATAAACATAAATAAAAGTGAGTTTTTTTTTTTTAAATTGCCAGATTTCACTGAAATAATTAATTCTGGAACATCCTGTACATCACATCACCTATCTGTTTCATTTAAGTTTTTAAAAAATCAAGAATTTAGTAGGTTTAAATAAAAATAATTTTGTTGTAGTTAATTTAGCATTTAGTTATGTGGTTGAGAAGTTCGCATTCCATCCACATGATTTTGGTTTCAATCCCACTGCGTGGCACCTCGTGAAAGTGTCTTTTACTGTAGCCCTGAACTGACCTAAGCCTTGTGAGTGGATTTGGTAGATGGAACTGAAAGAAGCTCATTGTGTGTAAATGTATATGTGTATGTTTGTTTACCATGCTGTCAAGTGATAGTTGTAAACAAGTGTCACTGTCATTCATCTTCAGTACCCTGTGTCCACAGGAAAATATTACCTTGCTTGGAAACGGGTGAAGGCTGGTGACAGTTAAGGGCAAGAAACCTGATCTGGTCCCTTCTCTCATACTTTAACTCTTCATCTTCTTGGATAAAGCTACTTCCTTATCTACAACAACCCCGCTTAGTCGAGGGGGATCTTAGTCTTGCAAACTGCATGGCAACTTCAGTCATGGGCAGTTTATTCTATACTCCCCAATTATGAATGTGAAAAATATTTCTGAAAGTCATGGGTGCTGCACTGTTTTAGATTTTATAAATTTGTCCATGAGTGGTAGAGGTATTAAATTAAAAAATATAACTAAAGTTGTTGTTGGATAGATGGTGGATAAGAACTACTGTAGCCTAATGATGAATCATCAAACGATAAGCAACAGCTTAAAGAATAATATTCTTCGAGGAAATTTATAAAGTCTTCCCCTATGATGCACCCATTATTATTGCATTAAATAATGCATAGTTACAGGCTGCCCTTTGGCAAAGCATAGTACCCACTCAACCAGTCTGCCAGGGATATGGTGAAGTCAAGGCACTGCAGCATGGCAGATTGTGAAGAACTCAGCTGAGCCAATGGTGCTTCTTAACATTGATGTTGAGCAGAGGAATCCTAGAAGATCTAATGGTCAGATTCACCAAGCTCAATCAAAAGAGTAACTGCAACACATCCATAGGAGTGAAGTCTATGGTTGTGTAGTTGGCCAGTGAACGATTCGCTGAGACTGAAGCTCTCAATTCAAATTCATAATGGAATCGGATGGCAACAGTGGGGTCATGGGAATCCATGGAAAAACATGAATACAAGTTTCTGATAGTTGTAACTCTGACTAGTTGTTGAAAGAATGGTGTCATAACATACCATTCACCAACAAATTTACTGTTCACTAAACTCTTCTACATTATCATCATTAAATGACCATGCTCTCTGCTGGCACAGATTGGAAGTTTGACTGGATCCAACAGGTTTTGATGGTTGCATCATGCTTTACTACCTATTTTGGCATGGTTTCTATGGTTCGATGCCCTTTCTACTGCCAACCACTTTACAATGTGTACTGGATACTTTTTTCATGACAGTAGTGAAGTTTGTCAATAGTTCAGTTATCTTGTAGGATAAAATGAAAATCCGACAAGCATGCACTACACGTCTGTACTCTAGGCATAACGGCTGAGAAGTGATGTGGCCTACCAGTGCAAAAATTTTCACACATGTGCAGGAAGGGTGGGCATCATCTCCCATCCAAAGGATTTTGCCCATGTGGCATTAATTTTGGCAGGAAAACCAAGTGAGTTACTTTTTGAACACACCTTGTATATAAAACCCTACAATAAAGCAGTGATAAAATTTCTGCAGTCCACATTCTCTATAGTGCCTCCTTCATAACTCATTTTCACCTATTTCCAAGCAAGGCATTATTATTATTCCATGTTTTTGCAGAACATTGGCAAGGAATGACACTGACACTCATTTACAAATGTCATACAATCTCAAGACAAGGAGACACAAATGCATGATGGGTTTATTTCAGTTTACTTCTACCAGATACACTCATAAGGCTCTGGTCAGTCTTAGGTTACAGTAAAAGACACTCAAAGTGCCATGCAATGGAAACAAGACCTGAAACCATATGGCTGTGAAGCAAACTTGTTGACCACACAGCCACATCTGTACCTATGATAATAATTGTTATTGATTCTTTGAAATTTTGAAAAGAAGGCCATTAGAGAACCAAGTATTCTTAGTGGACATCATCTAAACCTTGTATTGTCTTTGGGGGTTTGAACATAAAAATAATGTTGTTACAGGTGTTTGGATTGGAACTTAATAAAATCATTACTTGTAACTTAATATTTTCTTTTTCTCTATTACCAGCCAAAGCTGAAGGAAATCTATATAGGCACAAATAATGGCATCCTGCATATTCAGAGACAAGAGTTAAATCCCAGAAAGGTACAGTACTGGAAAGGAGTCGAGGCTATTCAACTGGGTACTTCAACTCCAATAACCAGCATGCTACTGGTCAATTTGCCAAACTATTCTGAACTATGGGTTGGATGTGGTACACAGATCAGCATAATTTCAATTGACACAAGGAAAATCAAATGTTCATTCAGTTCGCAAGTTACTGACAAAGCATCAAAAATAATGGACCTTAAATATAGTGAAAACAACAAAGAACAAAGAGTCTTTCATTATTTGGAAGGCTTAGCTTCCATCTTAGAGTACAATGCCTGCACATATTCTTTAATAGCAGTATACTATGTTGGAATTTTCACACTGGGAAGAAGAATTGTACAACAGCAGCAAACATCACGAAAATCGTTGAGCAAATCACTGAAGATGAGCATGAACCTGAGTTTTGAAAATGAAGACAAAGACAATACTCATGAAAATCCAATATGTTGCATCACTTCAATAGCCATTATAGATAATACTCTTTGGGTAGGAAGAAATCTAGGTGATATTGGCATCATTAATCTTGACTCTACCCATCCACATTTCCAGAAAGGAGAAGTTTTAGCCACAATAAGTACTGATTATTTGTTGCCATCTACAGAAACGCCCACCGCAATACAATGCATCACTGAAAATGACGAAACATCTGTTTTTTCACTTGTACAAGTTTTGAAGAATAAGAATGAAGAAAATATAACTAAAGTAGTGTTTTGGGAAAAATATCAACTGCGTGAACTTTATCAATTTCAGAAACATTTAGCAGGTATACAGGGTGCTGAAAAAGCATATTCTCTTCCATTTAAAAGATCAAGTTGATGGGTTGAAAGGAGTACCTTTGCATAAAATATAGTAAAGCAAAAGTAGTCGACACAAAATACATATATATATATATATATATATAGATTTTATTATAAACAATACCATGGCAAAATTCTACATTGCTCATAAGTATCATGAAATTCTGAAGGAATATTCTCATGAGTCAAGCCATCAACCAAACTCATCTGTAAGAAAAACATCACTTAAAAAAAAAAAATTCAAAAATGGATTAAGGCAATTTACCACAGACAAAATGCAAATTTATAATTAAAAAAAAAAAATTATCAAAATATTTATTTTTAGAAAGATTCATGGACATTTCTTTTTTCCACTCCAAGCAGCCTTAACAAGACGAAGAAAAAAAAGATTCTATCATTTTGTGACTATATATTTTCGTTTTTTTAATTTTTTTATTCACTCAAAATAAATGTTTGTATACAACTTAGCACTTGTGTTTTTACCTTTTGAAAACTGGTGGATTAAACTCACCAAAATTACATTGTCTTACACGTTAAAG
>NC_142936.1:58857991-58927991 GCF_046866305.1 Octopus bimaculoides | reverse complement strand
TGGCTTCAGAAGTATTTTTATTGTTTTCAGTTGGAATGACATCGTCAGGTAGCTCTAGATCTTCCTTCGCACTGTATTTTGTACCTTCATATTTCTGTAGGTGCACCTGAAATTTAGACAAATCATTTATATAGATTACATTCTTGAAGAGTATAAACAAGTCAAGCTTTTCATCATCATTGTAAAGATTATTGTAAACAAATTAAATAGTATCCTTCAATAACATTAAACTTGTAACTATGAGCTTCTATGTGACAACTTGATCAGCAATCAATCAGTTTTGGTCTGTGAGAAATGAAAGTATTTGTTCAGCAAGTTGTGTAGAAAATTTTTATTTTTTAATGTTTATTTTTTTGCAGCTGAACAGTGAGAGAAAAAACACACACACACACGTGTGGTTTTCATGCATAAACATTACAATGCTTGAAGGAAAACATGCAGAGTTTGTAACAGTCTGTTCTATTCTCAATTATTTCAATATGCAGCTCGGCTTCACATGCACTAGTGATTGTGGTACATAGTGGATACCCACAAGAAACCATGGTATGGATTTGATTATAATGTTAAACACGTGCCTTAAATTTAAGCAACAATTCTAGACACAAGATTCACATCAAGAATCTTGCAAACCAGATACCAAAACAATGTACTATCTCCTTAATTGCCCTAAAGAGAATAGGTATAGCTAACTTTGTGCTTAAGAAGTTTGGTTTGCAGTTTCATAGTTTCTGCTTTGATTTTACAGCACAGCACACAGCCCTGGATCAACCAAAGCCTTGTCTACTGTTGTTGGCACTCCGTCGCTTACGACGTTGAGGATTCCAGTTGATCCGATCAACGGAACAGCCTGCTCGTGAAATTAACATGCAAGTGGCTGAGCACTCCACAGACATGTGTACCCTTAACGTAGTTCTTGGGGATATTCAGCGTGACACAGTGTGACAAGGCTGACCCTTTGAATTACAGGCACAACAGAAACAGGAAGTAAGAGTGAGAGAAAGTTGTGGTGGAAGAGTACAGCAGGGTTCGCCACCATCCCCTGCTGGAGCCTCGTGGAGCTTTAGGTATTTTCGCTCAATAAGCACTCACAACGCCCGGTCTGGGAATCGAAATCGCGATCCTATGACCGCGAGTCCGCTGCCCTAACCACTGGGCCATTGCACCTCCACCCTTGTCTACTACTCACTGAGTAATAGACATTATTCATTGTCCAGTTTAACATTACCAACTGTTAACTTGTCTTTGGGTGCCTTTAGTAGAGTCAACCCTATTAGAAACATTTATGTCTCCTGTGTGATGATATATTCATCCCTTTCTCTCAGCAGCTTTGGAGAACCTGCTAAAAGGGGCATTGATGCTACTCTTCCATTTCTGATTCACCCTTTAGCATTCAGATTACCCTCACAAATGTAATGCTTATATATTCACATTGTTTTGAATTAGCTGAGCATCATCTCATAGCTTTGAGATTTCAGTGATGTGACTATTTTTAGAGTGACATTGTAGAGTAGGTGTGAGAGGCCAAACCTGGCTGGTTTGAATATAAAACAGGTTGAACATCTGGGCTGGATATGGCCAGATTTAGGATTAAAGCATAAGAAAAGAAAAAAAAAAAATCAAAGTGACATTAGTGAAAAATTAAAAGCTAAAATACACACTGACCTTTATGAAAACATTCACTTCAGTACTACGGCTGAGATAAGGGAAATTGCCACCGGATTTTAAGTGGGCTCTCTTAGCATTGGGGTAGCATTTGTACATTTCGTCTTTGACAGCTTGTGACAGTGCACAATGATCAAATACCTGAATTTAAAAAATATTGCTAGGATTCACAATAAAATAATCACAACAAGGAAATTATCAAAAGTGCTTTTAAGCCTTTAAATGTGAAATTAAATTTCATGGTTATCCCAGTAATGGTGTTAAATATCTACCAAAAACTAGAATTAGTGTTTACTTCAAGTCACATTGTCCCAATAAACTTGACATATCTTAATAAAAAATAATTTCAAACATGACATTCCTCAACAAAAGATAGATTGGTGTATAAAACTGCATTCTGCAGTTAGGGTAATGAAATTGAGTGGCTGTATGAGATCTGCAGTAAAAGTATTGTGGTTCTTTCTAAGAGTTATGCAGGAATATTTTTTTTAAAAACTTTCTTATTTGGCACTGACCACCTCTGATATTGGGGGAAGGTCCCTGTAGAGGTCTCTATTGATCACCCCCTGTTGCCATTTGATATTCAGCGTGAGTCAGAGTAAGTGAGTGTAGCATGTCTTATCATTGCAGTAACGTTTTTGTCAGGGTCCAAGTTTCAGAGGCAGTTAGAGCCAGAAGACTGTGTTTTTCTGGGCACTGCTTCCAGGCAAGGAACGAATCCATCAGGGTTGTGTTACCCTAGAAACCAACACACAGCCACAAGAGGAGAGGTTGACTGGCTACAATATGTTGACTGACCAGCGAATGACAGTGGCCTATCAGTTCCTGAGTTGAAGTTGGCGACAGAGGTCAGAGATTATCAGAGAAATGTCAGTGTAGATCAAGGAAACTTGATCTAAAAAGGAAATCTTAGTTTTAATAAGCATTTTTCATTACTAGGTTCAGTGTCAACCTTACAATTAATGATTTATATATTCTATTTGTTAATTTTTGTTATATCAACTATTTTCTAAGAAACTGTCATTAGTTATAGATTTCTAATAAGTAAATCACTAGTTTACTTAATTAGTTTAACTCTTTAGGATTCAGATTTCCTTATCAAATGTATCGCTAATTTATTCACATTGTTTACAATTAATCACATATAATCTTGTAATTTCAAGATTTTAAATGGTGCATTTGTATATTTTTAGAAGGACATTGTAGGGTAGTTGTGAGAGGCTGTATCTGGTCAGTTTTAACATAAAACAGGTGGAATATTTGGGTTGGATATGATCAGATTAAATGCTAAAGTCTTAACTTAAGCCCTGGTAAAGCTCCACAAAATGTATCTTGACTAGAGTTCACTTATAGTTAAAAGAGCCTGGAAGGAATATTCTAGATATACTGGACATGACTGAATTGATGTATGAGAGATAAGAAAGACAGGAAACACTAAACATGGAAACAGACAATAGGGACAGCAAAACATTACAGATGGAGAGAGAGAGAGGAAGAGAGTGTGATAAAGCATACTCACATCCATAATTGTTATGTCAACCGAAAGAAGTTTCTGTGGTTCAATGTAACTGCTCATACAGTTTAGTGTAAGACGTGAAGCTAATACTTTCTGTGGAAGACTATCAAGCTGCAAAATAACAAGGCACACATTTATATTCATTGATACTCTGATTTGAAATTGGGAAAGACAGAAAGGAAAACTAGGAAGAGGAGAGAAAGAGATTTCAAGAGATTTAAAGATTTCAACATTTTAAAAGAAGAATGCAATAACACAAATCTTTCCATGTATAATATTTTCATATTTTATACACTTCTTTTTTCTGTGATGCTGTGTTCCATTAGTGACTGGTTTTACTTACAGGAATGGTTACTTATTTGAAGCAGCAAAAGTTACTAACAAGAAGAAACACTATCTTCTAGGTGGGTTTTCCCTAGTTTATGCACTATCATCATTTAATGGCCGTTCTCTATACTGACATGGGTTGGATGGTTTGACAGAGGTTGGCAAGCCAGAAGACTGCACCAGGCTTCACTGTGTGTTGTGGCATGGATTGTACAGCTGGATGCCCTTCCTAATGCCAGGATGATCTTTCTAATACCAATATATATATATATATATATATATATGTATATTGGGCCATCCCATAAATAATGAGATTTTTTCAATTGCATGAACTAAAATTTGGAAGAGGGTGGGATAAACAACCTGCATCAACTTGCTATAAAAGTAGGTAATAATTTTGCCTTGTCCTTATTCTTAGTGCAGGTATTGAAGGGTGCAGTTTGATTTTAACAGTTATTTTTTTCAAAGCCATAATGGAAGTGACAGAGGAGCATATTTGGCATATTTTGCTTTATGAGTTCAATAAAGGCAACAACGCAATGGAAAATGCAAGGAATATTAATGCAGTATATGCGGATTGGACAATAAGCTTGAGTCAGTGTCAATGGTGGTTCCAGAAATTCTGAGCCGGAAACTACAGCCTAGAAGATGAGCCATGCCCTGGGAGATCTGTAGAGCTCAACAAGGACATTCTGCAAACCCTGTTTGAACAAAATCCCATCGTAATTGTTGAGGAACTAACAAAGAAGCTTGGATTTTGTCAGTCAACCATTCATTGACACCTGTGTGTCATCAGAAAAGTCAGCAAATTGGGTCAATGGGTTCCTCACAAACTTTCCAAAGGAGAAACACTGGCACCCCAGGCTAAAGAAGGTCTTCACCTGTGTAAGGTGTTGTTATCTGTTTGGTGGGATATGAAAGGTTAAGCCCAAACCAAAGGAAATCTATTGTGAGCAGCTTAAGTTAACACTAGAAGAAAAACAACCATCTTTGGTTTCAAAATGAAAGGTGTTCTTCCATCAGGATAATGTTCAGCCACATACAACGACAATGACATTCCAAAGGCTAGAGCAGTTTGAATGGGAAACGATACCCCATCCACCATATCTACCAGACATTTGCCCCATCTGAATATCATTTATTCTACAGTCTTCAAAATCATTTGGACGGAAAAATACGAATTCTATAGACAAGGTCAGAACAGTACTGCAGGAGTATTTATCATCATGGAAATTTTGGAAGAGGGGCTGTGCAAATCTACCAGACAGATGGAAGAGCATTGTAGAAAATGAAAGAGAGTATATTTTAGATTAAAAAAGAACATTGTTTATCTAATTTTGAAAGATAAAGGAAGTATAAAAAAACTGCATTATTTATGGGATGAACCTATATATATATATATATATATATATATATATATATAATTTCTTGTGTAGTAAATTCTAGTGTCAATTTTGATATATGAAGATCTCACAGGCAACAACCATGATACTACTCACACAGATGATTTGTTTTCGGTGGTGATGGCTTATATATAGAACCAGCTACACTTTCTGGAAATGCTGATAGCAAAACTGGTGCAAATATTTGCCACAAACTCAATGAACTACTATCTCAGACTTTTTTCTTTGAGTTCTTCATTGCCTTTGCTATAGCCTAATAGGTAGGCTAAATGTGCACATGGGTATCAGACTAGAAATTTCCAAGTTATTGCACACACATATGTGATGACTGTTGACTTCTGTGTTAGCCCACCCCTTGATGGGGTGTCATATTTCTCATCTCACAGGGTGTCCAAAAAGCATCCTTCTCACCAAGCTAGCTTGATGGTGGTGTTGGTTTAGTCATTGACAGCCCAACCAAGTAACAGGTTGCACCGAGTTACATGTTACCAGTAGCACTCAAGAGACATGGCAACTCAACATTTTGTATATATGTAACTACTGAAGCGGTTGGAAGAAGCAACGAAAATTTCAGAAAAAATGAGTAAATGAGTGGAAATCAAACCGGTGAGTGTGTTAATTAATAAGGCATTAAAACAGAATGACTCTCCCCAGACACAACAAAATATGCTTCAACACACGAATTCACATAAAGAATGAGGCAATGATAAGTGACTGAGACCTTTGGCAATATGCCTTGCTTGAGAAGACTTGTCAAGCCAAGTGAAATCGTAGTTGTGGCTATCATGTAACTGGCACCTGTGCTAATGGCACATAAAAAGAACCCATTATACTCTTGGAGGGGTTGGTATAAGTAATGGCGTCCAGCTGTAGAAACCATGCTGAATCAGACTGGAACCTGGTGCAGCTAATGATGATGATATATATATAGGACTATATTATTAAATGTGTCCTTTCTTGATTCAAGAAAGCAAGATGTGATTTGAGGGAAATTTGGCTGTTATTTCCTGTAGCTTGAGCAACAATGTAAAGGTGTCACAGTCATACAAGCAATGTTCTGTTTCTTCTCAGAAAACATGTCTAGCCATGGGTATGTGTTACCTAACTTGGAAATGAGTGAGAGTTGGCAATAGAAAGGTCATCTGGCTGTTGAAAACTCTGCTTCAATAAACTCTATCTGATCCATATAAGAATGGAAAAGTGAATATTAAAACAATGGATGAGAATATGTAGATGTTTCATTATCATCATCATTTTAATGTACATTTTTCTATGCTTGCATGAGTCACATAGAATTTATTGAGACATATTTTCTGTGGCTGGACACTGTTCCTGTTGCCAGTCCTGTTACAACACCATCATCTCTCCTTTGGAGGAAAGGGGTCTCTAGTGGAATCCATTCCGTTGTAAAAATTTGGACAATATGTCCAGTCTGATGACAACTCAGTACATTGAAGCCCAGCTTCCAACAGGAGCAACCCATGAATAATGCTTCTCTTCAGTAGTCTTGGGGAAACTGTAAAAATAATAGCATTGTTCTTTCATCTGAATGAAAACCACAATAACAAAATGAAACACGCACACACCTGAAAACTACCACCTTAAAATAAAATGACAACATAGTCATAGATATAATACCTGAAAACAAACAAGGTGAGATTCATGAGTGGAAGGACTATCTTTCTTTATAGGTCTACTTGATCAGGGTTTAAGCTGGAAGCTCAACAACATGTCATGAATTGTTTTATTAAAAAATAAATTAAAAGAGCTGAGGATGGCTTTCTGCATTCTATGGTGAAAATTTTTGGTTGCTATTAACAGAGAATATTGTTAAATAAATTTAAACATAGTCAAATTAAAGCAGCAGCAGCAACAAGGACAAAAAGTTTAGATTCAGACGTGCAGTAGTTAAAAACGAAAACCAACTTTGTCAACAAGGAAATCTATGGAATCAGCAATACTGGAATCCACCATTCCTTTTTGGAATGAACCGATAACCATCTTCTTCAGAAATAAAGCAGGCATCATCCAAAATCTGAAAATATAATACGAATATTATTAGTATATACATTACTGATGTATATGATACAATAGTACATATAATTCTTAGTATTATATACATTAATTTTATTAAAGGTCTTTTATACAGTTTACACTTGTCAAGATTATCTTGAAAATAAAACATATTTTAAATGATTCTTGGACCAGATATGCTTTACAGCTGAAAGCCAATGGAACTAGCATCTATTATCAACCAGTTCAACTGATATCAACAGAAGTAAATGTAACTCATATAAGTAGAGTTAAATTCTGTGTCCAAGAATACAACAATGGCAAAATATTAAATTGTAATGATATATACATAGGCACATATATGGCTATGTGGTTAAGGAATTTTGTGTCCTAACCACACGGTTTTGGGGTTCAGGCACCTTGGGAAAGTGTCTTCTACTACTTCATGGGCCTTAGTAGATTTGGTAAGTTGGAACTGAGGGAAAAAAAAAAAACAGAGGTTGTTGATTAAAGGAAGGAATACAAAAAGACCTCAAACTTACGTTGGTGCAGCAGACGTCTGTTGGAATATGGAAGTATCATTGAAAGAATTACAAAGCATAAGGGAGGCAACTCTTGGTGAACGGGAAGTATATTCGGCAAATTTCTGGGCAATGAAACCACCAAGCGAAGCTCCAAATATATGGACCTGGAACAAAGGTAGAATTCAGTTATTTTACTGTTAAATAACTCTTTGTTCATTGGTGGAAACAAAGAAAACTTTTGCAAGGTGTTTGTTGGACACCCGTTATTACTTTAAATAAAGAGAATTGTAGAATTACTACAACTATGATTGGCTTGCTCGTTGATGTACATGAATTATTTGGGGAAGGTATGTTTCTTGGAGATGTATATAAAGCTCCCTGTAAACCTGACTTTAAAAAATGTATATATACACTAGGAACCTTGCCCTATATGTGTATGAGTCTACAAATGGATCCTTAGGTACAAAGTTTTCGTGGGTATTATTCTAGTAGAACTCTTAGACAATTGTAGCAGAGTTTCTTGAGTGAAAAGCTGGCAGTGTTTGATGTTAGTAGAAGGGTAGAGAGGAGTCAGAGATTGTCATTTTTAGCCATTGGAGAATCTTATAGGTTTGAAATGTCTTACAGATTTGAAGAGTTTGTGTTTGCAGGAAGAACCTTACTTAGAGTTACGATTTAGTATAAGATTCAGTGTTACACAGTTGGAAGGTTTGTTGCTTGCTTGGTATGGCTGTGAATGGGACAATACTTTTCCATTAATACAAAATGGAGTATCTTTTTAGCAAACACAGACAATTAGTGCCTGGTGCAGCCCTCTGGCTTGACAGCTCTGTCGAACTGTCCAACCCATGCCAGTATGGAGAATGGATGTTAAATGATGAGATTGATATTGCTAATTCCTGTCTTTGATCTAAGATGCTGTCCTCTAATGAGTATTAAGAGTAACTTCTCTAGGCAAAGTTCACATCTCAATCTTCCTACGTTGTAAGGTTGTGCCCTACTTGATATTGACCATTCTAAATCATACTTGTTACCATGTGTGTGTGTGTGAATCTCAGTGACCTTTTTGTGTGCACAGTTTGTGACAGACCATGCTTTTGTTTTGCAGGGCTCAAATCTCATTTGTGGATCCATGAAAAATGAACCTCCACCAACTCCTCTGCCTAGATATCTGTGCACATCTTTCAATGCTGTGCATGCCATAAGGTCTGCAAATCTAACAGAGGCCTCAGAAGACATTTTAAGATCCACAAAGATCAGATCTTAATTGCAGCTCTTGGTGGTCCAAATCAGATATGCAATTTATGTGGATGTCTTTTCAATACATTGTCTGGCTTAAAAAGCCACATTAGATGCCATGATGGATCTAAGGTGTAAGAGGTGGTCAGACTTGCATAAGAAGTAGACAACCACCACTTATATATATCAGCCATTCATCATGATAGATTGCTAGCCACTACATATTCTTTATTTTCTCTTCTTGCTTCTTTCTGTGTTCCTTTCTGTGGAAGAGCATTGGCTCGAAACGTTAAAGACTTTTTCGCTTCCTGAGCGTTAAACTAATACATCTGTTTGTTGTCAACACCACCTGTCTTCGTCTTTTATTTTTTTGTGAATTCTTCCCCTATATATATATATATATATATATATATATATATATATATATATATAGTTTGTGAAAATATTCCTGGCCATGTGTGGGAAACTACCACCTTGTTTGGAAACAGTGAGGGTATCTAGGCATAGAAGATGACAGGAAGGACATCTGCAACAAGCAGGAAATTCAGCCATAGAAAACCAACCTCAACAAATTTCATTTGACCCATGCAAACATGGAAAAAAATGGATGTTAAAACAATGATTATGATGATGATTTTCCATGTGCTATTTCAGTTTTCAATAACAATTACTTTAAACAAATTTGTGTACAAAATGTTTATTTTAAAACAGTTCTATTAGAAATTGAAAATTATTTTTCCAAATATAGCTCTGAATTATTTATTTTTACCTTATCAAGTTGGAGGTGATCTAGAAGTTTTTGAAATCCTTCACATATTTCTCTCAAATTCCAATAGACAGGATAATCAACCTGCAAAACAAATAAAAATAATAATGTAGATAATACTTAATATTAATATCTAAATATTAAATATTATTAGGAATTGTATCAGCATTCAGATTCTTCTGTGAAATGTAATACTTATTCATTCACATTGTTTTAAATTAATCATGCATTATCTTGAAGCTACAAGATATTGATGATGTGATTATTTATATAATGACATTGTGGGGTAGTTATGAGAAGCCAGATATAGCTGGTTCAAATGCTAAAGGGGTAATAATGTTATATATTATTAGGAGTTGTATAAAAAAAAATTGTTAAAATATTTTGTGCGCTGTAGAAATATAACTGGATTATTGCAAATAAATAGTAATAACAAAATCTTATATTGACCCTGAAGGGTCATATGGACCTCAGTTGAAAACCACTGGACTAGACGGCTGTATTAAAGTAAGGGGCAGGTTAGAGAGCTGTACCACATAGTGATCAGTAAATAGTCATTTGAAGCTTTTAGTAGGCAGCATTGTTATGATATTAGGATGAAATTAGTGATCTGCTTCTAGTAAAGACAACACAATTTCAGTGACAAACATAATGTTTATGACTTTCTTGCTACTTGAATGTGAAATACTTTCCCTAAACTGTGAGTTTTTTCTAAAAATTTGTTAAGTTTCATTTCCCTTATGTAATTCAAGAATATCCAGGATGTGGCATCTGCAGGGAAATAAAGCTGTACCTGCACTGGGCTGGTACATACTTTCAGCTAAGACTAAAGCAAAATGAAAATAAAGTTCCTTGATCAAGGAGACAATGTGGCAAACCCACAACCTGGTCTACATGGTTGCTTGAGGTGCTAGAAAGAGCAGCCAACTTACATTGGATAATGTAGTCCTTGATATACTACACCTCAATAAGAAGCTGGAAGATTATGGTTGGTAAGTTTTTGATCACGGTCGACTTGGGGATTGAATGATGACTTTTCAAAATAATAACATAGTTGATACTTACAGCAATTACTCTATAGCCAACAGCTGACAGGGCGAAAATTTGTTTGAAAAATACATCAGCAGTTCCACTGGCTGGAGGGAAAAAGATCAATGGACAACGGACACTGCGTGGTCCTGCATCATAGAGTGACCAAGACTTGCGATGATCATCATCAACAACAATCTATTTGAATAGCAAAAAGAAAAAAAAAAGATAAATTACAATACAGAAGTTGGGTAAATTAATCAGAGGCATGGTTCTATGAATAACAAGCTTCCTTCCCAACCACATGGTTTTAGGTTCAGTCTTTTATGGTTACAGGATGACCAAAGCCTTATGAATGGATTTGTTAGACTAAAACAAAAGTGATGTTGATTATTATCATTAACCCTAAAGGGCATTCACATTATTCTGTCAAATGTAATGCTTATTTATTCACATTGTTTTGAATTAATCATGCATTATCTCAGAGCTTTGAGATTTCAATGATGTGGTTGTATATTTTTACAATGATATTGTAGGGTAGGTGTAAGAGGCTGGATCTTGACAGTTTGAACATAAAACATTTGGACTGGATGTGGCCTGTGTAGATGCAAAAGGGTTAAATAACTTGCTGACTGGGAGAAAATGTTAGGGATGTGAGTAATGATGGATTAAAATACATAAGAGTGTGGTATGACTGATTATTATTTTTATATCTCCGCCTTAGCAAAGGCGAAGCTGTTGTTTTCAGTCATACCTGTTTGTTTGTCTATGGACAAGATATCTAAAGAACCGCTGGATGGATTTGGATGAAACTTTCAGGAATGTTTGGCTTCATGACTGGCATGTACTGGTTAGATTTTGGGATAGATCCGGTACAGGACAAGGATTCTGGATTATTTGTTATATTTACTTTACCTTACATTGACTTTCAAGTATTTCTCAATTACCTCCCTTAAGGCTGTTTCCAAAGTTTTATTTTCGTTTCTCTATTATTAATTTTACTCGCGCCTCTATCTTAGTAGAAACTTGAATAAAGAAAACAAACTACATAAACAAAAGGCAGCAAAACCGTTCAGAAATCAAATAACACTAACATATATGTGTGTGTGTGTGTGTGTGTGTGTACACAGACATGCAGGAAGTAAATAGACACATTTAATTTTCAAAATTTCTGATCTAATCGTCTTAATGTTTTCAGCGGTGTAGAATTTACAATGTAATTATTCTTACATTTTTCATTCCAGTGCCATTATATTAAACATTTGCGAAGAGTAACCATGCCACACACAAAAAATTCAGCAGAACTGTCAGATTTTCAAAGAGGTCGTATTGTTGGGCAATCTGAGGCTGGTCTTACCCAGCGAAAAATTGCAGAAAATCTTCAAATTCCTCTTGCTACTGTTAATAGAATTATAGTGCTATTCAAAAGCCAAGGAAAAGAATTAACAGATTCTCGGCCCGGCCAACCTGGGCCCTTGGAAAGGAAGCTTCGCTGTTTGAAGAGAATTGTGGAAAACGAACCCCGTTTGAAGGCTTCTGACATTGCAAAACAGCTAGAAGTCAGTCCAAGAATGTGTGTTATATATCTGTATAAGCTTGGGTATTATGAACGAGCAGCTAGAAGAAAAACCCTCCTTCAACCAATTAATATCAGGAAAAGAAAGAAATAGGCTAAGGAGATGTCAGAAAAATCCAGTTCATTTTGAGATAGAGTGATTTTCTCAGATGAATTCAGATTTGCATTATTTTCAGACAGTGGACGTGTTTGGGTCTGGAGGCTTCCAATCAAGAATTTGATTTGAAACGACTCTAACCAACTGTGAAACATGGCGGTATCGCTGTAGTGGTATGGGGAGCTGTCAAGAGCAATGGTCGTTCTGAGCTGATCGAATGTGTTGGAACCATAAACTCTAAAAAATATATCAAAATACTTAAGCAAGGACTACTTCCGATGTATTCACATGATAACATAATGAAAAATGAGTTTTTATTCATGGAAGATGGGGCTCCATGCTACACAGCGAAAAGGAATCAACAATGGCTGACTGAAAATGGGATCAAAAAGCTTCCTTGGCCAAGCCAAACTCCTAACATGAACCCAAATGAAAATCTTTGGAGCATACTAGAGCTATATAAAAAACTTGACAGAAACCTAAATCTAAAGATGAATTGTTTCGATTGTTGCATGAAAAGTGGCCAGAAATTCCACAAGAGACGATCACAAAGCTCATCAGTTCAATACCAAAAAGAGTTTCTGAATTAAAAACTGCAAAAGGAATGTCAACTAAATACTAAAGTATGTATTCCTACCTATCGATTACATTTCAATTGTTTGCTTTGCATATTAAATAAAAGATTTTGAAAATTAAAGGTGTCTATTTACTTCCTGCATGTCTGTGTACATATATATATATATATATATATATATATATATTATATATTATACATACATATCAACAATTTACAGTATACTTACATATATATACATACATCTATACATCAATCTAAAATAACAGGAATACTAAAGGAAGGCTGAAATTTAAGACAAGAGAAAAACCAAAAGGTCTCATGCTATTCATTTAAAAATTCCTGAGTAGAATTTATTATTACCTCTGCCTTTGAAACTATTTTGAATGGGGAATTTGTTAACTTTGGCTTGTATTATATAAGGATAAACTATTTTTTATTGTTACTAAATTTTCTACAGCCACCTTCACATTCCATGACTACCATTGGGATCGATTAGGTACTGGACAAGGATTCTGGAATATTTTTGGTTTTTCTAAGTTTTGAGAGCGGTCAGGTTCATTTTTAGTATTCTCATTTGTGAGAGCAGTCGAGTTTATTTCAGATATTCTCATTTTAAAAATCATCTCTGGCTAATCATTGAGAAGATGTTGGTGTTGCCTTGGTGGAGGTTTGCGCTCTTAGTGCTCGTTTTATAATACATTCATCATCATCGTCATTTAACGTCCATTATTTTAATTTTATAATACACTTTTACTCTTTTACTTGTTTCAGTCTTTTGACTGTGGCCATGCTGGAGCACCGCCTTTAGTCGAGCAAATCAACCCCAGGACTTATTCTTTGGAAGCCTAGTACTTATTATGTCGGTCTCTTTTGCCGAACCACTAAGTTACGGGGACATAAAACACACCAGCATCAGTTGTCAAGCGATGTTGGGGGGGACAAACACAGACACACAAACACATATATATATATATATATATACATATATACGACGGGCTTCTTTCAGTTTCAGCCTACCAAATCCACTCACAAGGCTTTGGTCGGCCTGAGGCTATAGTAGAAGACACTTGCCCAAGATGCCACGCAGTGGGACTGAACCCGGGACCATGTGGTTGGTAAGAGTTAAAAAATATTTTTTTAAATAAAGCAAACTCTGTTGAAGTTGTAGTCGTTATTTTGCTAAGTTGGCAATGACTAGTTTTGCATTTTCCTCACCCCACCCAGTGATTATCTAATGAACAACAATGAAGTTAGCATAATGTAGAATTGTTCATTTGAAAATAAATATATGGTTTAGCTTCTCCAGTACCTATACCAACTCCTCAACTATCTATTATACATACATACACACACACACACACATATATATATCCTCTTCATCATCATCATCGTTTAACGTCCGCTTTCCATGCTAGCATGGGTTGGACGATTTGACTGAGGACTGGTGAAACCGGATGGCTACACCAGGCTCAAATCTGATTTGGCAGAGTTTCTACAGCTGGATGCCCTTCCTAATGCCAACCACTCTGAGAGTGTAGTGAGTGCTTTTACGTGCCACCCGCATGAGGCCAGTCAGGCGGTATTGGCAACGGCCACGCTCAAATGGTGTATTTTATGTGCCACCCGCACAAGAGCCAGTCCAGGGGCACTGGCAACGATCTCGCTCGAAAGTCCATTACACATGCCACGGGCACAAGTGCCAGAAAGGCGACGCTGGGCACAAGTGATATCCTGATTTCGCTTTCGCTTGCCCCAATAAGTCTTCGCAAGCTGAGTTTCGTGTCCAATGAAGGAGACGACATTGGCATGGGTGCCAGTCGTCAGTGTGTGTGTGTGTGTGTGTGTGTGTGTGTGTGTGTGTGTGTGTGTGTGTGTGTTTGAGTGTGTATGATATATATGTATCTCTGTATGTATGCATGTGTGTTCATGTTTCTTCTAGCCTCAACTTTTGCAAAGCTGCAAACAAGTGTTATTATTACACAAGCAGTGTCATTCATTTCAAATCTTCTGTGAAAACTTGTCCAGCCACAGAAAAATATTTATTTTATTTGGAAACAAGTGAAGGGTTGGTGACAGGAAGGGCATCCAGCCATAGAAAAAATGCCTCAATGAATTCCATCTGACCCATGCAAGGATCGGAAAGTGGACATTAAAATGATGATAATGATGATGATGATACTGGGGCCCTAGTTGACCATTGACTGATTTATTTAGAAATTTTGGCTCATCAAAAACATTTCATATCAGAAGAACAGTAGTTGTTAGGTTAAGAGATCACATGGTCATGTGCTTGAGTATTCTATTATGTTTCAAAGCCACTTCCTGGTTAAGTCAATAGCAGTAGAAGAGAGTGAGATGTTTGGTTATAAAAATGTAACTACTTCAACAATAATTTAGTAAGTGTTAAAACATATTTAGGCATCAAATATTATCATGCAACAGGGAAAAACCCATTCACTCAAATTAGTGACTGGTATTGTTCTAATCATTTCAGGATAGGAAATAAATTAGCATGTGTTGCATTATTACATCTCCTCAGCAAAACACAGACTCTACTATACTAACAGAAACAACAATGTGAGAATCAGTAAGTAGATGCACAAAATCGTACACAAGGTGCAGGAATAGTGGTATGGTAAGAAGCTTACTTCCCAGTCACATGGCTCCGGGTTCAGTCCCACTGCGTGACACCTTGGACAAGTGTCTTCTACTATAGCCTCAGGGTGACTAAAGCATTGTGAGTAGATTTGTGGTAGATGTAAACTGAAAAAAGCCCATTGTGTGTGTGTGTGTGTGTGTGTATATATATATATATATATATATATATATATATATATATATATATATACTAGTAGCTAAACCCGGTTTCACCCGGCCTGTTTGGATGATGTGGCTGTGATCGTCAGGCATAATCTATAACAGCGTTTCTCAACCTTATCGTTTTGGGTCGGTCCCCTGTTTCAACTGGAGCCTCTAAGCTGTACGAAGATTTCATCACCCCCCCACCCCAGTCAGAAAATGGCTTCAGGAGTTGTGAAGAAAGAATTTGTACGTAGTCTGTTTCTGAGAGCTATTCTATTGGACGTCTGTATAATCATTAAAACATTTATTTAATTATGAACATAGAAAGAAACTATACAGTAATCCCAATTTTTGTAAGCAGTTGTATCCGTAAAAATTTTATTTGCAGAGAGCAGAAATTGAAAGATATATGAAATGCATGTGCGTGTGTGTGAGTATGTGTGTGTGTGTGTGCATGTGAGAGAGAAAGACTATGAGAAAGAGAGATAGAGTGAATGAGTGAAGTTGTGTGTCATTGACTTACGTTGGCTGGCACGGCAAGTACAAAGCTTTTGAGGCAGCAGATGACTGGGATGATTTGGAAGATAGAAATGCCATCTTTTCAGTGGAGCGCCTCTTTGTAGGCAACGTTTCTCGTTTTTCCTGCTGATGCACAAATGTATAGACTTTGTGGCCTGTCAACACGGGAGCATCCAACATAATGTTGACTGTGGGAGAACACTTGCTCTGTGAGATTTAAACCAACCATTTGCAATGATTGACCCTGTGCCTTATTTATCGCCATTGCAAAGGAGAGTTTGATAGGGAATTGAAACCACTTAAACTTGTAGATCGTACCGGAGGGAGGGAGGGACATTGGAGTTATAAAAACATCTAGACCAGCGTCCATTCAAGATGGTTGCCTGTAGAACACGGGAGTATAAATTTTGATTATCATGTGCGTGCCGTTACACATTATTGGAGCATCCAAATTCTGCAGCAGAACTTTCCAGGAAGTAATTCCTCAGCCTCCTCGGAACTTTTCAGGAAGTAATTCGTCCCCTCTCCTCAGAACTTTCCAGGAAGTAATTCCTCCACTTCCTCCCCTGCCTAGGAACTTTCCAGGAAGTAATTCCTTCCATTCCTCCCCTTCCTCACCCTCCTTGGAACTTTCCAGGAAGTAACTCCTCCTCACGCTCCTTGGAACTTTCCAGGTAGTAATTCCACCCCTTTCTCCCCTTCCTTGAAACTTTACAGGGCGTAATTCCTCCTCATCCACCCTTCCTTGGAACTTCCCAGGAAATTATCAGACAAATAGATAGGTAGTATTGTTAACAGTAACTAACAAGTTTTGATTAAAAATACAGGGAATTTAAAGTTTAACTCTGTCAACGTAAAAAGACTATAATGACAGGTTGTTGTTGACAGAGAAATTCAGTGTGAGAGAGAAAGAGAAAATGAGTGTGTGTGTGAAAGATCAATAGATATGCAGACTGTCACCATAGTAACAAAACTTTCACTATATGACAGTCTACTATTAAAAGAAGGTACATGCATGATTAACAAATATTTTTACTAGCAGTGTAGTGATGGATAAAGACCTAGTATGTGTGTGTGTGTATACATACATACATATATATATATATATATATATATATATATAATACAAATAATATATGAGTATATGCATATATACGTACATATATGTACATACCTACATCTACATGTATATATAGATGCATATCTGGGTACAGGACGTTGCAAAAAAAAACGTGGACAAAATGACAAACAGAGTACAGAAAACACACAGGCCACATAGAGAACATTTCCTTCATCAGCTGCTACCATTCTAAAACTAAGCGTTTCGAAGAATGTCCTTCCGATGTGATTTGGAATACCTAATCTATGGACACATAAGAGGTGCAGTGGAATCACAAGTAGATTAACAGATAAAGTTGCCTTCGTATGTGGCAGATGTGCAGGAACTATAAGCACTAAGAGCACATGGTACTTAGATTCTCTCAAATGTGCAGGAGACTCTCTTGAGATTGTAGATAGTTTCTGTTACCTAGGTGACCAAATTAGTAAGGGTGGAGGATGCTCTGAAAGTATTGTTTCTAGAATAAGAATTGGATGGAAGAAGTTCAGAGAGCTATTACTTCTGCTGGCAACAAAAGGACTATCTCTCTGAGTGAAAGGTAGACTGTATGATGCTTGTGTGTGGACGGCTATACTCCATGGTAGTGAGACATGGGCTCTGAATGTCCAAGGCATGTAGACTGGAAAGAAATGAAGGCTATATGCTTCACTGGATGTGCAACATCAGTGTGCATGTATGACAAAGTGCAAACATATTGAGAGAGAAGTTGGGCATAAGAAGTATCAAATGCAGCATGCAAGAGAGAAGACAATATTGGTTTGGATATATGATGCATATGAATGAAGACAGCTTTATGAAGAAGTGTCAATCACTGAAAGTGGAGGGTACTCACAAAAGCGGGAGACCCAGGAAAACATGGGATGAAGTGGTAAGGACTGATCTCATAATGTTGGGCCTCACGGAGGAAATGACAATGGACTGAGATGTCTGGCAATTCCTGAGAAGACCTGCCCACATCAGCAAAACTGAGTTCTAGAAGCACTTTTTTGTTCCACACACCCTACCCCAACAAACCAAACCAAACTCTTCCTCACATCTCCTTCATGCACTATGCTTATCTCTCACTTCCCAATCCTGTCCTCACAGCCCTGTTCACTGTATCATTGCTATCCAGTAGCTCCACCCCTATATACCCAGGTTTTCACCACCCACTACATTCCACACCCCTACTCTCTACTCACTCTTCTTTGGCAATGCCCTGCCACTTATATTATAACCTCCATACCTCAAGGAGTATACCCTGGCATTTGCCACCATCTCTCTCTCTTCTTATTCAACCATCCCATTTATATTCCGATTACTTGACCATCTCATTTATATTCTGATCCCTGTCCCTTGTGAGTATGTCCAGCATTTTGCCACCATCTCTCCCTTGCAAGTATGTCCAGCATTTTACCACCATCTCTCCCTTGCACTCCTGCTGCCTCCCACTCTCTCTCTTTCTCTGTCTCCTGCTCTTCCTTCAGGCTGGGTAACCATGTATCTCCTTTACAGCAGCACACCTGTTTCTGTCATCATTTTCTCTCTCTCTCCGTCTCTCTCTGGCTGGGTAACTATGTACCTCTTCTACACACAGACACCTGTCTCTGTCTCTGTTTCATCATCTGACACAAGATCCCCTCCTCCAATGCCCCTTCCCCTCTCAAAGGATCCTTGTCTTGCAAGTTACTTGCTGACCCTGCCAGTGCTGGTGCTACCTAAAAAGAATCTAGTCCACACTGTAAAAACCATGTCAAACTGATCTTGCCTGTGCTTGTGTCATGTAAAAAGCATTCAGTTCACTCTGTGGTGTTAAGAAGGGTGTCCAGCCGAAAAAACACTGCCAAACAGACACAGAAGTCTGGTGCAGGCTCCTGCCTGGCCAGCTCCTGTCAAACCATCCAACCCATGCCAGCATGGAAGGAGGACGTAGAACAATGATGATGATGAATCCTTGGATTTCCTTACACTAGATTACCTTACTCTTGGATTACACTGAACTTTTGAATCCCCTCAGAGTAAGTCATTTTTGTACTTTTGATTACATGGCTGTGTGGTAAATAGCTTGCTTACCAACCACATGGTTCCGGGTTCAGTCGCATTGCATGGCATCTTGGGCAAGTGTCTTCTACTATAGCCTCGGGCCGACCAAAGCCTTGTGAGTGGATTTGGTAGATGGAAACTGAAAGAAGCCCGTCGTATATATGTATATATATATATGTATGTGTGTCTGTGTTTGTCCCCCCCAACATCGCTTGACAACCGATGCTGGTGTGTTTATGTCCCCGTAACTTAGGGGTTCGGCAAAAGAGACCGATAGAATAAGAACTAGGCTTCCAAAGAATAAGTCCTGGGGTCGATTTGCTCGACTAAAAGCGGTGCTCCAGCATGGCCACAGTCAAAAGACTGAAACAAGTAAAAGAGTAATATATATATATATATATATATATATATATATATTACATATGCTCTAACAATAACAATCTCATGACAAGATGGATAAATGTGTGTAAGAATAAATAAATAAAAATAACTACATCTCTATACACCTAGAATGAATAGAGTTGGAGTTGAACTAAGAATCTTCAAGTTCATAATTAGTAGGTTTCACTATGATAGAAGCAGGATAATTCACCTCGTTTAGAAATTCTTAATGAAGTCAGTTCAGAGAGGACTATAAAACTTTACATGCTAGTATTCATGAAAATTGGTCTTTTCCTTTATTTCATTGCACCAAAACATGCTAACAGGCGATAATGAGGTCGTTAAATTGTTTTATACACACCAAATAATTTTTCTTTCCTTTCTATTCCATCATTTTATTTTTTTTTGCCTATTGTCTAACTTCCACCAAGAATATAATTGACAAAAAAAAGTAGTAATTGAAATTATGGATCTCGTTTAGCAAGTAAAAAGCTCATTAGAAAACGATAAAGGAGAAAATTGATTTTAATAAAATAGAAGAAAAAAGTAGGAGAAATTTTCTCCTGTAAATAACTATTATTCTTTTGGGTTGTTTTGCTTGTAGAAATAGGATTCCAGATATGATGGCCCAGCAATTAATCTGAACAGAGAGATTAGGATTTTCAATGCTAACAGGAAGCAAACATCATTAGTGTCAATTCTAAACATGAGATAACTAAAATAAAAAATAAAAAAAGATAGCAAATTATACCAACCATAGAAAGGGAGAATGTTTAAAAGAGAGATAATTAGAGAGAGAGAGAGAGAACCATAGGGAGAGTATGTGACAGAGAGAAAGAAAGAGAGTGAGAGAACAGTTCCGAATAGTGTTGGTTTGTGTATTACACTGGTAATGGTAAAAAACAAAATAATTGAATACATTTCAAAAATCCAGTAACATGGAATGGGTGGGTATTAGGGACAATCAACCAATAGCAGAACATCTTGCTGAATACATGAATGGAGAATGGTACAGTGAATCTTTAACTATTTAACCAGGTTTCAGTAAATATCAGCTCTTTTGATACCAACCAACCAGAAACTGCCCCTATTTCTATGATACAAGCTTCCGGTTTTAAAGTGATTTGAATAAAAACCTTCCATCAAAATTTCATGTTGTCTTTTAAACACTAGTTTAATATTGACAAAGTTATTCTATTAAATTCTTCATTATTTTCAAAATGAATTGAAACAAAAGCAATATATTACAAGAGAAATATGATAGCAAAAATGTTTGAGTGATCTAAATTGAAATATTCCATCATAATTTCTTGTTGATTGACATTCCAAACACTAGCTTAATAATGACAAAGTTATTTTATAAAACACTTCCAATATTTTCAAAATTTTAATTGATACAAAAGTGTATTTCAACAGAAATATGATAAGAAAAGGGTTAAAACATATTTAATTTAGCAAAGAAGTAATTTAAAACAATAAATATACTTAATAACTACAGTCCTAAACTGAGTTGAGAAAGGAAGAAGGTTGAATGTCAAGCTAGCAACCCAGTTCCAATAAAACTCACTAAAGAAACACCAAATGACTCTTCACAAGAAATTCAGAGCAAGGAAGGTTTTGCAGTTCATTTATTTGTGAAGGATTCCAATGAAAACTGCAAGGAAGTTGAAACCCTGATGTGTTGGGGTTTGAATGATAAAATAGTAATGAAGATTGGAACCTAGAAGGTAGTGACATTGCATAAGGCCAAGAAGATGGCACAACTGCTGTGTGAGTTTAAAAAGGTACCAATTGGTCATCCTAGGCCTCAAGTGATATGGATAGGAAAAGGGAAAATATGTAACAAAGGCAGAAATATAATCTGTTTTAGTCATGAAGAACAGTATACCAGAGGGAGTCAGCATGTTGTTAGGAAAAGAGACTTTCAAGGCATTTACAGGTGGTAAGCCAATTAGTGAATGCATCATCACAACAGGCTTTCAGTTAAAGCAAGCAAAAACAACCATCATCTAAGTTTACAAACTGACTAAAGATACAGATAAATGGTGAGAAAGATGTTTTATACTCGCAACTTGCAAAACACAATCACTAAAATTCCCAGTTATGATGCTAAGCTGCTTATTGGTGACTTCATCATACAACAAGGAATTGAGAATGCCATCAGGCCACATGGATCAAGTCAAGAAACCTGTGAAAAATGTCGAACATCTGATACTGTATTGTAATATGAACAGTTTCTATGTTGGCAACGCCTATTTTGTATACAAAATTGATCCACCAGATAACGTGATGATCACCAGATGGAAACAACAACAATCAAATTAACTACGTCTACATCAATACTTGATGGAAGACCACCTTACAAGACATCCAAATCTGCCATTGAACCAAAAGTGGAACAGATTATCTACAGTCAGTTGTCGTAACTATGTTCATGACTTTGACATGACTTGATAAACTTTCTCCATGCTGGTCAGTTTTTCGTTTGGGTTTGCCATTTATTATGATCAATTCCTTTTTGCAGCATCTTTGAATCTCAGTCTAGGTCTTCCATGGTTTCTTTACCCCTTGCATAGTTGTGAATAAAGAATTTATTGGGTGGGGAGTCTGTTATTTTCCATCTTGTGTATGTGACCCAACCAAGTAAGCTTTCTATCAATGAGGATTTCCATCACAGGAGGTAGGCCTGCACACCATAAGATCTCTTCATTCGTGATTTTGTTAAGGAGAGTGATATAATTCATTGTAGCTGTCTCATCATTTATGTACCCAGTGAAAGTGAATTGGAATTTTGACTAATGGGCAGAAAATGATCACTATCATCTAGACATTTGTTGTGGAGACACTAAAAGATATTACAAGAACAGGGTGGTACCAGTAGAAGCTAAAGAACAAATTTCAATAAGTGCAGCATCTCAGCAGTGGATTATGTTCAAACAACAGCAAACAGAAATGTACAGAGTGTACTATGGGTCACAAAGAACAACATAAAAAAGAGAACAAATGACTACAGAGCACCAAACATTAACTATCAAGTTAAGTGGAGCTGCAAAACTGACAAGGAGTGGCTGGAAAGAAAAGGGAAGCAGGAAACATAGATAGTAAGAATGCTATCTGTATCACATTATTAGAAAGTTGATGGTTTCAAAAAACAACAGCAGTGAACCAGTAAAGGTCGTAACTGAGAAAATCTTGTCAACCCTTTTGTTACTATATTTCTAATGAAATACACTGCTTTTGTTAATTGAATTCAATTTTTACTGATTCCAAGGCAAAGTCAACCTAGGCAGAAATTGAACTCAAAACAGAAAAAAAGACAAGATGCTGCTAAACATATTGTCTGGTGTGCTAACAATTCTGTCCGTTACAATGACCTCAGTACAGGACTGGTACTTATTTTAGAGATGCCGAAAAGATAAAAGGCAAAGTCGACCTCGGCAGGACTTGAACTCAGAATGCAAAGATGGGTGAAATACCGCTGAGCATTTCGTCCAGTGTGCTAACGATTCTGCCAGCTCACTGCCATAATATTAATAATAATAATAGTAATAAGACTATTGAAAGCTTGTGGAAACCTAAGGTTAGAGGTAGTAACATGCTACCCACATAAATTCTATCAGGAATAAGAATGAACCTGAGTCAAATCAATAATAATAATAATAATAATAATAATAATAATAAAATATAAATATCCAATTGCTAAAACTTACCTTCTTTAATGGAATGGTACTTCGGAAACTGTGATACTCCAAAGTCTTGGCCAATTCACCCATTTTCTTACACCTGGAAAATAGAATATTTATTATTATTATTATTATTATTATTATTACTATTATTACTATTATTATTATTATTACTATTATTATTATTATTACTATTATTATTATTATTATTATTATTATTATTACTATTACTATTACTATGTTTTATAACAAAACAAATTTATCAAAAATCTCCAAAAATATAATCATTACAATGAGATTTGTCACATTGTTAATAAATCGGACTAAATTTCTTTGTAGCAGAAATGTATTTCTTCAAGCCAACACATGAGCATCTAAGTAGTCACTCAAGCTACAAGAAACAACAGCCAAATCTTCCTCAAAACCATACTTAATGATTTTAAGAAGAACACCTTGAACAATGTTGTCCTAGATTTTTCACTATATCTAAAACAAAAAAGTGGCAGGGATGGACACAGCTGGAGTGCTTCTCATTACAGGATCGAGGTTGACTTGAGACTGTACAACAACTATTTATGATTAACAATTGTATTGCAACTAATGTTATATCTGATCTTTTTTGATGAGTAATAGGCATGTTAAGAAATACATACTAACAGTGAACTAAAGACAAACATATTATCAATCAATCATGTCAGCCCTAACAATAATGGGTGACCTCAGCCTCATAAAGAAATCAATATCTCAATAACAAAATTGATTTCTTCAAATGACACAATCTTCATAATGCATCATCATTTTAACATCCACTTTTCCACACTTGCATGGGTTAGACAGAATTCATTGAAACAGATTTTCTGTGGCTGGATGTCCTTGCTGTGTTCCATCTTCATCAGTTTCCAAGCATGGTCATATTTCCCCATGGCTTGATGTGTGTTTCATATATATATATATTATCTTTTTAATGCTCACTTCTCCATGATCGCATGGAATGTATAGAGTTTACCAAGGCAGATTTTCTTCAGCCTGGTGTCCTTCTGACACCAACTGTCCAAGCAAGGTTGATATTTCCCCAAGGTCAGACACATTTTCACAGAATATTGGAAATGAAGAATGCTGCTTTTGTGACAGTGTCACAAAATCAGCAACAGCATGTGATTTTAAAACAAGAAGACACAAACACACACATATATAGCCCATCGCATGTGTGTGTGTGTTTGTGGCTACATGCTTTTGTGTTTGCCTCGACACTGACAACCAGTGTTGGTTTGTTTACATCTCTGTAACTTATCAGTCTGGCAAAAGACAACCAGCAGAAGATAAGTACCAGACTTAGAAAGTATAGGGGTTAATTTGTTCCACTACACCCTCAAGGATTTGCTGCAGCATGGCTGCAGTCCAATGACTGAAGCAAATACAAGAATAAAACCAAGGGATTTCTGCAACTGGTGCTATTACAAACATGTATAGTGGGGGTTCTCAGCTGGAGTCCACATGACCCCTGGGACTTCATTTAAGATTTTTGGGGGTCCACACAAGCAAAATAGTAAATTGGGGATCCACCAGTATTTTAATGGTCCTTGGAAAAATTTTGCTTTAGGTGTATTTATTGCAAGAAACAACAAAATTTCTTTCTGAAACATTTTACATAGTTCAACCTACACAAAATTTTGAAAGAAGTCTCTATAAAACTAGTTTTCAAAATAATAATCAAAGGGGTCCATAAATAAAAAATAGTTGAGAACCACTGGTCGATATAACACCAATCCATACAAATCTGATAGCATTAAAAATGAAAAGCAATAGACAACAAACAGACAGACACACCCTTGAGGTAAGAGAGTGCAGAGAAAGAAGTAAGTGGAAAGTTTGAGCTAAAACTGAAAACCTCAAGATGTATTATTGATTGATAACTTTCATCACATATATTTTAGAATTTTTTCAGCTATCTCTTTGTAAAATCCATAGCTGAAGTGTTAATATTTAGTATTAATGTACAAGATAAAACCAGCATGCTCTAGATGAAATGATTAGTCAGCAATTTAAGACTTAAATTTAACTAATTTCCAGCAGATAAATGCTTATCCATAAGTATTATTATTGTTACAACTGACTTAATCATTAAATCATTATCATTGTCTTTGTTGTCAAAGTTCACCTTACTATAATCATTATTTTTGTATCTACATAATGTTTCACTTATGAGGGCAATTTCGAAAAAGGATACCAATTACATTTAGTTAAAGATAACCATTTGCCTTATTAACTGCCAATATTAATTTCAGGCCAAATTATCCTCTTCTAGATTTAACTTGATCTTGTCTACGTTTATAAATTCCTCTCTGGACAAGACACATGAATCCCATGTGATCTCTCAACCTGTTAGAAACAGGAACCAAAACTTAATCCAAGGCATGTTCTCCTGCCTTAGAAAAAGAAAGGACAAATTAGACAATATAACTTTAGATAATGAGAAACATGAGATGGTCATGGCCGGAATGCTTCTGAACATAGATCAGCTTGATCAGGGCTGAATTTGGGGCTGAGCAACCATTAAAAAAAAAATTTTCTTTCTTTAGTTTTCTTATATGATACTCCAGTTATACTCTAACCTTTACACCATTTGACAGAAGATAGCAGAATCAGTAGAGTAACAGACAAAATGTCTTGTAGCATTTAGTGACATCCCTGGCTCAAATACAAGGTCACTTTTGCATTTCATCCTTCCCTAGTGGGGTGATGATAAAACATAAACCAGTGAAGCAGTGAGACTGATATACTGTAATTTTCACAATCTAACATTTTGAGGTCTTATAGCTAATTTAGATACTGAGTTCAATCCCACCAAGGTCAAATTTGCCTTCATCCTTCCAAGAACTGAAATTAAGTACAAACCAAATACTAAGATAGATTTAATTCACCATATCCCAGTGTTTGGCCATATACCTAAGTTAGAAGTCATTATGATTATTATTATTAAGGCACAATGACTGACAGAATCAATAAAGTCTCAAACAAAATGCCTTGGATTCACTGACATTCATTTACCCTCTGAACTTAATTTTATCTTTTGTTCTTCTGAAGTTGATAAAGTAAAAACCAGTTACATACTGGGGTCGATTGAATTGATTGAAATCCTCCTCAAAAAATATGTAGCCAAGTGTCTGTTAGAAGTTATTGTGTGTCAGACAAAAACACTTAGTGGCTCTTCTGGCTCTCTATGTTCTGAGTTCAAATTTCACCAAGGTCAGCTTTACCTTTCATCCCTCCAGAGTTGATAAAATTAAGTAAAAATCTTCTTCTGGAATCAATCCAATCAACTAACCTCCTCGCCTTGAAATTACCGGCCTTTGCTAAAATTTGAAACCATCATTATTATAATTATCATTATTAAGTGAGAGAGTAGTGACACTGGAGTACAAATATACAAAGCCCAATATACCAATCATGACTACCTGTTTGATAAGGGTACACCAGGCACATGCATCACAACCATATGCATGTGGCATGATGATCTCATATCAAAATAAACAGCACATGACATTGCAGGTGGGACCCAGTTAGAATTTTCTTCAGGTCGGTTAGCCCATCCTGCTCAAAAGATCAGGTCCTTGAATAAGGTTGTTTGTTTAAGTATGATGAAACACTCATGTTTCCAAGGGTGAATTATTCAAACCCCAAAGAATTCCTTTCAAGACATGGCTATGAAGCTCCCCAACAACAACTGCTTGTGATCAGAGATGTACATAAGGGACATGCTCAACTAGTTAAGATCAAGCAACTGACAGACAAGTCTGTGGTATTGAGCAGAATATTATATACCTCTTTCAGCCCATCTTTTACATCAAGACAAAATATGTACATGTTAACACTTTCAAGCAGATAAGATCAGAAGCCATGAGATCCATGGCCTGGTATTACATCAATTATTATTATTATTATTATTATTATTATAGCAAGTGCTATACAAAAGGTACGTTTCCAGTAAGATGAGAAAAGTGGATTCCATTTAACTCCATATATGCCACTAAAACCCTTAACATAATAATGAGTATCACATTTCCTGTTTCCCCACCATTATTTTTTTCAATGATTAAGATAAAAGATAAAAAGTCTAAGAACTTTTTGTATACTGAGTTAAATTTGATTTCTGGCCATATTATGGATTACAAACATTATAAACATCAGAATATGGAGCCAGTAATATAATCACGATACAACAGAAATGGTATTTATATGCCTCTATTACATTAAACCATACCATCTTAAAAGGGGTAGGACACACACTGAATGGTATGGTTCTGGATGTTATGCTGCCTGAAAAAATAGGATTGTCAAAGCTGGAATGCATCTGCGATCACAGGACTGATCTTTAGAAATGACTTGGGATTAAATGACAACACTGTAAACATTAACACATTATTGTCAACTTATAAATTTCTAAAAAGAGAGTTTGGTTTGTAATGAGAAGTAGGTCATCAAAATATTTAAAATTCTACCATCAGTCACTTTTAGGGAGGTGGAAGGTCACTTATCGAGATCTGCTGCTACTACTATTTCATTGAGTTATTATACTTTTAAGTTTCTTTGCAGAACAATATTTTCTATTTATGTAAGTTGACCCCATTGGAAAAGTCATTCATTGGTGATTGCAAATGTCAATGCCTCTTAGGCCCAGGGTCATTCTTTAGCTCTGTTTACATGAGATTAAATGGATGAGAGATAAACTATTGGGGCAGCCACCATGAATGAACAAAGAAGAAAATGAAAATATTTAATCCAGTTTCTTGATATTTGCTCATTTAGTTGTCTTTATCAATATTCATTATCAACATTTCTCAAATGCTTTAATATGTATTCCAAACAGTGAGCAGTGGTTCTCAACTGGGGTCCATATGACCCCAGAGACTCCATATAAGATTTTTAGGGGTCTATACAAGCAAAATAGTAAATTGGGGATCCACAGTAGTATCTAGGGGTCCATGAAAAAAAAATTTTGCTTTGGCTGTATTTATTGCAAGAAACAGCAAGATTTCTTTCTCTAACGTTAAAACCTGCTTGAAACTAAATTGAATGTGTGAAAAAAACAAAATAGAAATTTTGAAAGAAGTATCTATAAAACTGGTTTTTAAACATCAAATGGCTGTAGGAGTCCACCGGAATAGAATAGTAATCAAAGTGGTCTATAGGTGAAAAGAACCACTGAGTTAGATGAACTAAGTGAGATGCATAGATTTATATATCTCTTTTACTCTTTTACTTGTTTCAGTCATTTGACTGCGGCCATGCTGGAACACCGCCTTTAGTCGAGCTAATCGACTCCAGGACTTATTCTTTGTAAGCCTAGTACTTATTCTATCGGTCTCTTTTTGCCGAACCGCTAAGTTACGGGGATGTAAACACACCAGCATCGGTTGTCAAGCGATGGTATGGTGGGGGTGGGACAAACACAGACACACAAACACACATACATATATATATATATATATATATATACATACACACAACGGGCTTCTTTCAGTTTCCATCTACCAAATCCACTGAACCCAGAACCATGTGGTTGGTAAGCAAGCTACTTACCACACAGCCACTCCTGCGCCTATATATATATATAATTTTATTTAAAAGAGTTCCAACTCTGTTTTTTATGTTTTTTATTTATATTCTTGTAAAATTTATGTGGGATATAGAATATGGAATATATAATATATAATATAAAAAAAAAAAAAAAGATGGATGGTACAATGAAATGAAGTATTGAATGTCTTATTGAATATATGGAATATGTCTTATTGAATATATGAAATATTGAGTGTTCAATATAAAGGATTAAATATATAAATATATAAAGGCGAATACGTATTTTCTATACCTTGTGGTATTTCATCATGGCCGGTATGACAGACTGTAATAGACTGGCTGGTTTTCTGTCTTTTATACCTATTCCTTTGGACAGCAGCAGTATGTGTTTGGCTATTTTTAGAGTTGATGCCAAGTTTATTTTTAGAAATGATGACATTTGATAGATTTTTTGTGTTTTTAGTTATAGGGATAAGATTTTTAAACCCCAAGTAGGATAAATTTAATCATTGTTTGTTAAGAGTAGGTTTGAATTTCTTAATAAAGTCCTTTTCTTTGCATTTTCTCTCAATTTCATTCCGGTTGTAAAGTTTATGGAATGGAAATATAATAAAAGTTTGATGACCACATGTTGCCAGATGGTTACTCAGTGGTATTTGGCGGACTTCTGGGTTTTTAATCTGTTGTCGATGCACTTGTGAGCGTTCCGATAGTGCATTACCTGTCTGGCCAACGTACAGTTCTTCACAATTAGGGCATTTGATGCAGTAGATTAGATTTCTACTTTTGCAGTTCATGTTCGCATTGGTGAATATTTTCCGTTTTTGTGTTCGTATATGGGCCGGTATGAATTGATCGGCATGTACCACATCGGCTATCATTGCATTTGGATACAGTGAATGCTTGATTTTTGTTGCTGAGGTCAAACCTTGCCTTTGTTAATAGCTTTTTCAAGTTTTTAGGTTGTCTCTTACTGAGAGTTATATTTTGATCTGTAATGATATTTCTCAATTCCTTACTTTGTGCAAGGATCGGTAAGTTCGCTTTGGCGATATTAAAGATGTTCTGGTGGCATGGATTTTGTGTCACTATAAATGGAATGATCTTTTCCTGTTTGTCTCTTCTTTGTGGTGTCCTCAGTTGTTGTATGGGTATTTTCGAAGCCCGCTGAATACCATTTTCTATGAGTAGTGATTGGTACTTTTGCTTTAGCAGAAATTCTTTCAGTTCCATCAGGCGCTGATTTCTGGTCTCTATATCCTCTACAATAGTACATATTCTCCTGGCTAGGCAGTATGGAATGTTGCGTTTTGTATGGGGTGGATGGCACGATTTAAAGTTCAAGTATTGGTGTGTGTCTGTGGGTTTGTAATATATATCTGTGGTAATGGCGGTGTCCCTTTTAACTACCATTATATCTAGAAATGGTAATTTGCTACTGGTCATCTCCTTTGTAAATTGGATGGATGGGTGTAGGTTGTTCAGGAGGGTGTTGAATTCTTCCACAGTTCTTTGAGGTTTGGTCCAGATTATAAAGCAATCATCCAGGTATCTCTTCCATGCTTTTTCTATAAACTTCCTAAATTCGGTGTTATATTTCTCTTCTATTTCCTGGTATATATATATATATATATATATATATATATATATATATATATATATATATATATATATATATATACTTCCTAAATACACTATGTTGTAGATGATTCAGAGGTGTAGAAAGTATAGAAACAGAATTTCCAGTATTAATTACTATTCAATATCCAATGCATTTAATGATCGCAGGTAATGTGGTAGAAACAGAAATAGTAAAAAGAGTAAATTTTCTGCAGGTTGAAATTCCTGGAGGATATGTTTTGCCTTGCATCTGAAGAAATAGACATAGAATATTCAATCTGGCATTTTATATACAGCTGTTATTATTATATAGCCCAACTTCAGCCGTGATAGAGCAGTCCTATATCAAGCAGGTAGTCAGTCAAACGACTAGATATGACCCACAAATCTATTTTCCATGTCTTTTGCTCCCTGATATACTTTGATATACTTTGATATACAGCGATGAATCATATGAAGAGCAGTGTGATAATCTGGACATGATTTTTGTATAAAACTGAATCACATACTGAGACTAAGGACATTGTAGAATTCGTCAGTTGATGTAGGTTGAGGATGAAAACTTATTGGCATGATGTTCTCAACTTGGTACTTCATTCTAAATGGAATGTAAATTGATCCAATGAACTTGCTTGCAGCACAGTTCTCATGACTAAACACTCTCACCAGAAGTGTCAAATCTTGAAGTATTTCTGCTACTTCAACTCAAATTGTAACATTCAATTTCTGTTGCCCATTATACTTTAGTTAATAAAAGAGGTGGAGATTGAGTAAAAAAGAGATGGGAGGAGTGTGAGTAGAGAAGAAAGATACACTGAAGCCAAATGTATCACATGGTTAGTTGAAGAAGAAAAGACTGACAGAAAAAGATGGTGAGAGAAAAGAGGGAGAGAGAAGTGTTAATGATGTGCTGTAGGGTGGGAGGGAAAGAGAAAGAGATATGTTTAGGATACAATATTTAGGAGAGGGTGATGTTTTGGTGGTGAGGTTAAGAAAGGCAGATAAAGAAAAATCAACAGGAGAGGCAGTTACATTAAGAGAGAGAGAGAGAGAGGCAGGCAGGCAGGCAGGCAGATAATGTTTGTATTTTCAGAGTAGGGATACATTCACAGCAAGAAACAGCAGACATAAACATACAGCCAGACTGAAATGAAATGAAATGAGCTTTGTTACTGAAAACTGTAGTGATGATGACGATGGTGGTGGTGATGTGTTGCTAGTGAAAAGTTGTTGTTTTTTATTGGACTCCACCTGTTTGTTCACACTTTACGCTTTAGTTTGCTAGAGAGAAGGAGGAGGAAGTGGAGTGAGAGGAAGAGGGAATGTGGGAGTGAGTGAGAGAGAGAGAGCAGATAGCCAACCGATACATTGTGTGGTCACTCATGTGGTTAGTGGAAGTGTTGTGGTGAGAGTACGACACCCTCTGATGAGAATAGATGGGACCACTACATGTAAATAGTAGCAGTCTGATGTAGTCGGCAGTTCATAGTTTGTCCAGGTACAATTTGAGGAAGCGTGTTGGAAATATTGATTGTTGGTTCATTGTGTGTTTGTTATTGCCACTGTTACAGTGTATTCTTTATCATCAACAATATCAACCATACTATATGCGTAAGGATATAATACGTGGTGACGAAGATTTTTCAAAGGTCACATAGGTTATTTGACAATTTGTGCATCATACAAATTGTTCAATTATGGAGAACCGATTAGCTGCAGTTCTATGTTTAAGAGATGAGGAATTATGTACATTATTTACATTTGACGGATATTTGTCCTCATTTTGTTTGTTGTTAACACATTTCAGCTGATATACTCTCCAGCCTTCATCAGGTGTCTTTAGCATTAAAGGTTGCACCAGTAATATTTTGGCAAATCATGGACGCTATGTTATCTGATTGTGAATTTGCAATCCCTTATTTGGACAATATACTGATTAAGAGTAATTCACGTGAACAGCATGTGGAGCATATAAAAGCTGTGCTCAAGATAATTAAAGAGTGTGGGTTTACTTTAGTGAAGAAAAATGCAAATTCTTTTTGCCTCAAATTAGGTACTTTGGGCAAATAACTGATAAAAAATGGTAGACAGCCTGACCTGTCGAGGGCAGATGCAATAAAGAATATGCCTGCCCTGACAAATATACCAACATTATTAGTGTTTCTTGGGCTAGCAAACTACTACCAAAACTACATTCCTAACATGCACAAATTAAGAGCTCCATTGAATGACTTATTAAAAAAAGGAAGTAAAGTGGAATTGGTCAGTTAAATGTCAAAATGCATTTGAAGAAATAAAAAAAATTCTAATTGAAGATTTGTCTCTAACACATTCTGATCTTGAAATGGACATTGTTATAGTGTCTGATGCTTTGGAGTACGGAACAGGAGCAGTCTTGCTACACAAGTATAAAGGTGGAAGTATGAAACCAGTGATTCATGTTTTGTGCTCGCTGATAGTGGCAGAGAAAAAATAAAGTCAGATAGAAAAAGAAGCCCCATCAATTATCTTTGCTGTAAAAAAATTTCACATGGTAGAAGTTTTCTGTTACAAACAAGATCATTGGCCAGGTTTGAGAAATATGTCAGAGAAATTGGAATTGACATGAGAGCAGAGCAGGCCCAAAAAACTGCTCTATTGAAGACAACTAGGACTTTGAGATTGGTACTTGGGTGTTGAGTGTCTTCCACGATAAGTTAACATCCAGGTACCAAAGCTTATAATTTGCGGAAAGAGACCCTGTGAGATCTCTGACAAAGAAGAATCTGTTCACTTTCACAGAATCAACCAGAGCAAGTAAGACCGAGAGCTCTGAGAAGTGAAATAATAAGAGCACTCAGAGAGCACAAACTTTTGCCAAGGCAACACCAACATCCTCTCAACAATTAGCTGGAGATGATTTTTAAAATGAGAATATCTGAAATAAACTCGACTGCTCTCACAAACGAGAATACTAGAACTGAACCTGACTGCTCTCAAAACTTAAGTAAAAAGAAAAAACAGAAAAATAATCCAGAATCCTTGTCCAATCCCAAAATCTAATCAGTTTGTGCCAGTCACAAGGCCAAACAACCCTGAAAATTTCATCTGAGTTCATCCATTGGTTCTTGAGATATTTTGTCCACAGACAAACAAACATGACTGAAAACAATACCTCCACCTTCGCTAAGGTGGAGGTAATAATATTTGAAGAGGAAGGTGTGGGTAGAGAGGGAGGTGCTACCTTCTAGTGTGTTTATCAAAAGGTGGTCAACAGTGGCAAGACTGGTGAGACTGAATGGACCGACACTGAATATGCTTTTCTAAGCAGGAGGTAAGAAACTGGAAGAGGGCACTTTCCCATGCCTTGACGTTTACCCCAGATTACCCTAAGTGAACTGCCCCACTATTGGGTATTCTACTTATTCATTCATTTATTATCTATTTCTCTACTTTCTATTTCATATTATCTGTTATATCCTTTAATGTGGTAGTATCTCCCTTTGATTGATGTAAGTCCTGCCTGTTTTTGTCTTTTGTTTTTATATTGCCCTCAATGTCTTGAGCCTTTGTGGCCAATGAAAGAAATCATTGTTATTATTATTGTTGTTGTTGTCATTGTTGTAAAGCTATTGCATCCTACTTTAGTTGGCAAAGATTGTCTTGAGGTTTAATGACAAGTCTCTTAAAATCTCAAGAATCTTTCTTAGGAATCTTACAGAATACAAAATGGCAGTTTTCTGCAAGTTGACAATGCAGATCTCAATTCAATTGGAGTGCCAAGTGCTTCCATATTATTACTATTATTGAGTGAAATTAGGATGGCACCTGTGCCCAGCGTTGCCTTTCTGACACTTGTACCCGTGGCATGTGTAAGGACTTTCGAGCGACATCGTTGCCAGTGCCCCTGGACTGGTTCTTGTGCGGGTGGCACATAAAATACACCATTTTGAGCGTGGCTGTTACCAGTACTGCCTGACTGGCCTTAGTGCCGGTGGCACGTAAAAGCACTCACTACACTCTCAGAGTGGTTGGCATTAGGAAGGGCATCCAGCTGTAGAAACTCTGCCAAATCAGATTGGAGCCTGGTGTAGGCATCTGGTTTCACCAGTCCTCAGTCAAATTGTCCAACCCATGCTAGCATGGAAAGCGGACATTAAACGATGATGATGATGATGAGTGAGTGAGCAGCGCATGCCATTAAAGTGACACTGGGGTACAAATATATGAAGCCCAATATACCGGCACCACCAACATATTTGTGGATATCAGTCAGCCTGTTACTTTCTCTCTTTCTCTGTGTATGTATATAAACAAAATACAATATATGACAAACTTCTTCGTTACAGGGACACCGCTCTAAATCCGCGAAAACCAGTTTTTAACCGGTTTTGAGAATTACTTGTACTTAAACTCGGTTTTGGGAATTATCGGTTTTTTGCAAGTACAAGTACAAAGCAAAAGCCAAACATAAAAAAATAATAACAACAACATCACACACTGGCTCTCACTGCTCTGGTGCAATACCAAGTACTGGCTTTCATGGCTTCTGATCTTAACTGATTGGAAGTGTTATCATGTAAATGTTTTGGTGTAAAAGATGAGCCACAGCAAATATCCTGCTCAATATCACAGTTTTGCTTGTCAGTTGTTTGATCTTAACCAGTTGAGCATGTCCCTGGATGGCTGATGATATGTGCATCTCTGTGCATGAACAGAAGTAGTGGGGGAGCATCATAGCCATGTGTTGAGAGGAATTTTTGAGGGTTTGAATAATTCACTTCTGGAAACATGGGTGTTTCGTTCAACATCCTTAAGCAACCCTAATTCAGGGACTTTTTGAGTGCAATGGGCTACTCGACCTGAAGAAAATTCTAACTGAGCCCCATCTGCAAGGTCATGTGCTGTTTATCTTGATATGAGATCACCAACATCACGCCCATATGGTTGTGATGCATGTGCCTGGTGTACCCTTATCAGACAAGAAGTCACGGTGGGTATACTGGGCTTTGTATTTGTACCCCAGTGTCACTTTGATGGCATGTACTGATCTCTCATTCAATAACAACAACAATAATCATTTCTTTATTGACTCCAAAGGATTTACATTAAGAAAATCATTATGGACAGTACAGGACAAAACAAAGAATATGTGAGTATGTGCGTAAATGCATGCTGTTGTGAAGGTTTAGCGCGTAAACAGGTTTAACATAATGGGGAAAAATAACAAAAATAATAATAATAATATTAATAATAACCAGAGACTTTTGAGCAGGATGGGCTACTTGATATGAAGAAAATTCTAACTGGGCCCCACTTGCAAGATCATGTGTTGTTTATCTTGGTATGAGATGACCATGTTGTGCATGTACAGTTGTGATGCATGTGCCATGTGTTCCCTTACTGAACAGGTGGTGACGATGGGTATACTGAACTTCTTATGTTTGTACTCCAGTGTCACTTTGATGGTGTGTGCTGTTCTCTCACTCAATAATAATAATTCTTTCTACTAAAGGTATAAAGCCTGAAATTTGGGGGAAGGGGATAGCCGATTATATCAACCTCAGTACTTATCTGGTACTTATTTTATTGATTCCCAAAAAATGAAAGGCAAAGTAGACGTTGGCAGAACTTCAACTCAGAATGTGAAGACAGACGAAATACCGCTAAGCATTTTGCTCAGCATGCTAATGATTCTGCCAGCCTGGTGCCTTAAATAATGATGATGATAATAATAATAATAATAATAATATTGTTATTGTTACTATAATAAAGCTATTATATGCTACTTTAGTTAACAAAGATATTGTCTTGAGGAAGAATCTTTCTTAGGATTCTTGCAGAATGAGATGGCATTTTCTGACAGATCAACTAATATCCTTCAGCTTCACATGTAGCAGTTTGGTTGTTGTGTTAAGTGCACCAATATTATCATTAATTCTTGTCAAATTCATTAGTCCAGAGTACCTTTGGCAGATGAGACACAACAATGTTGAAACACTGGGTGTTCTGGAGTCCCCTTACACCAGTTGTTCTCAACCAGGGTCCATGTGACCCCTAGTGACCCATAAAAGATTTTTTGGGGTCCTCACAAGCAAAATAATAAATTGGGGATCCACAATAGTTTTTTTTAATGGTTCATGAAATAATTTTGCTTTAGGTGTATTTATCGCAAGAAACAGCTATGTTTCTTTCTCTAATGTATTACATAGTTCAACATGTTTCTTACCACTGAAACATGTTCTGTTAGAGAGTGTTATACTTGCAAACCTACACTAGTGAACATGAGAAAAATAAAATAGGAATTTTAAAAGTATCTATAAATCTAGTTTTCAAACACAGAATAGCTGTAGGAGTCCACCAGAATAAAATTGTAATAAAAAGGGGTTCATAGGTAAAAAAATGGCTGAGAACCACTGCCTTACATAAATGAATTGAGGGTGCTATGAACACACATTTGTCTGAAATAAGTTGTCCTCCCATGATGTAACACAAGAGCAATTAACAAATTCACATTTTAATCTGCCAGACCATATTTAGAAGGAATATGCAAGTCATAGTGTTGATTCCTGCCGTTCATAGTACACATGATTATTATCTGTAGGTAGATATCAGTATGCATTAGCAAATAATTTGTTTGCTAAATGCTATAAACAAGAGTCATATGGTCTTGTTAGATTCATTGTCCAGGGTCTACCTCAGAGTTCCTTAATGCTAATGAATCAAACAGGCTTTGAACACATATTTGTCTGGAAGGAGAAGTTGGTCTCCTATGATGAAACAACAACAGTTAGCATATTCATGTTTAAATCTGCTGGAATGTATTAAGAATAAATATGCAAGTCATCATCATCGTTTTACTGTTATTATTATTATTATTATTATTAAGGCGGTGAGCTTCAGAATCATTACCACACTGGACAAAATACTCAGTGGTATTTTGCCTGTCTTTACATTCCGAGTTCAAATTCTGCTATGGTTGACTTTGTTTTTCATCCTTTCGGAGTCAATGAAATGAGTACCAGTTGAGCACTGGGGTCAATGTAATTGACTTACTCCTTCCCACAAAATTTCAAACATTGTGCCTATAACAGAAAGGATTATTATTATTATTGTTCTTATTTTCTCTTTATCACAGGTTTTGTTGGAGCTCCTGGAGTCTTGCATGCACAACGGGCTTACTACCTGCAGCCTACAGTACCATGTTATTTGTCTTTTTCAGCTATCTAATACTTTCCTGATTATTCTGGCCATGCCAAGGAGGCAAACCAGATTCCATTGTCTGTTCTGGCGTGGTTTCTATGGGCTGAATGCCATTCCTAACACCAACCATTTTACAATAAAAGTAAATATAATGGTTCCTGATTTAGGTCAGCAATTTAAAGTAGAGTGTAAAACTGATACTATTGATCTTAGTACTTGACAGGTATTTTGTCTTATCAGTCCTGGAAGGATGACAGGCAAAGTTGACTTTGGCAGGATGTGAACTCAGAATGTAAAGAATCAGAACAAACAACATAAAGCATTTTGCCTGACACATTAACAGTTCGGTTAAATAATGATAATAATAATGAAGATAATATAATTTATTATAAACCAAACAACAGGCTTGAGACATTGTTCAAAAGTTCAAAACCATTTTCTTATTGTCAGTTTGATTATATCAAGGTATCCATGACCAGTTATACAGACAAGAACTTGATATTAGCACATACACACAGAATAAGGGGTAGGCTGTGTAAACCTCTCAGTGGATTTTTCACAGAAGTGCTGAAAATTTCACTACTTTAATATTAGAGGAACAGAGGAAATGATAGAAATATAAACCAGTCCGAATCCCATCTCTGTGCAATTGTCAATTGCTAAAACATAGGTATATCAAGCTAAATTCTCATCATCATCATCATCATCACTATCTTAATGTCACTTTTCCATGTTCACATACGTGTGATGGAAATGACTGATGCAGATTTTCTACAATCAGAGACCCTTCCTGTCACCAATCTATACCTGTTTCCAAACATGTTTTCATAGAAGGTTAGAAACAAAAGACACTGCTTGTATGACAGTGACACTCATTTACAACTATCACATGCTGTCAAAACAAGAAGATAGTAACACACATACAAATTCACATACATTTTAGATACACACACACAACACAACATACTTCTTTTAGTTTCCATCCACTGAATCTACTCACAAGGTTTTGGTCAACTAGGGGTTATAAAATGATAATGATGATGATACATATTGCTTTAATTTTCTATTTCTTTATTATATATCATATAATCAACAGCAACCATTGATAACAGGGTATCATACTGAAATAACCTGCTAATATGAAGAATAAATCAATAAATTAATTCAAGATTGATTCTGGTCTTTTCCTCTTCTTTATGTGTCAAAAGTCCTTTTCTTTCTTTTCTTTCGCACTAGCATCTGGTGAGTTTGTAGTTTCTTCCATGCCTTGTTGAAGACTACAATACACACAATCACTGAACTGTATTACACATATCTGTCTGTAGTTTCCCAGCTCACTTGTATGCTGTTGTTCTCTACATTCTAAGTCCTTTTCTTTGTGATGTCTATTAAGTATCATCGGTGCAACCAGAAAAGTAGAAGTATCGTGGAGTTTTATGCTTTTGGTCTTTAAAAATGCTTAAACCACTGATTCTGATTACCATGGCTGATGAGAGGTAATCCATGTCTAAATGTCCTTTTCTATCACTCACTTCCATGTCTTATGTTGATTTTTCATTACTAAATTTTTAGTGCACTCAACATCCTATTATTATTTCTCATCTACCTCCTATTATTATTTCTCATCTACCTATCTTTCTTCGTTTCACACACACAAGTTTATATACCTATCTCAGGAAATGGAAACAAATGTACTAAACTAACGCAACATATTACTTACTGCTAGTGCCTCTAAACAGATATCTATGTAACCTTTATTAAAAGTTCATCAATTAGCTGATAAAAAGAATTATTGTTTTCTGAAATAGTATCAACCCAGGCCAAGTCCTTTGAGTGGTAATGAAAATTAACATTGGAGTAATTGAAACATAATAGAAATGAGTTTCAGAGGGTGAAAACCACACAGCATTCCAATCAGAATTAAATCAACAATGAAGTTTCTTGCAAGGTCACTCAAGGCATTTGCAACTAACCATGTCTTACTGTGTTCTAGTTTGGTTAACTGTCTGTAATATATCAATAGATATATGTAGATGGATAGATAACTAATCTTTAGAATACTTCTACATAGACATCATTAATAATTTACTCTTTTACTTGTTTCAGTCATTTGACTGCGGCCATGCTGGAGCACCGCCTTAAATCGAGCAAATTGACCCCAGGATTTATTCTTTGTAAGTCTAGTACTTATTGTATCAGTCTCTTTTGTCGAACTGCTAAGTTAGGGACGTAAACACACCAGCATCGGTTGTCAAGCGATGTTGGGGTGACAAACACAAACACACAAACATATACACACACATACATACATACATATATATATATACATATATATATATATATACATATATATATATATATACATATATATATATATATACATATATATATATATATACATATATATATATATATACATATATATATATATATACATATATATATATATATACATATATATATATATATATATACATATATATATATATATATATATATATACATATATATATATATATATATATACACATATATATATATATATATATATACATATATATATATATATATATATATACATATATATATATATACATATATACATATATATATATATATATATATATATATATACGACGGGCTTCTTTCAGTTCCCACCTACCAAATCCACTCACAAGGCTGGTTGGCCCGAGGCTATAGTAGAGGCCACTTGCCTAAGGTGCCACGCAGTGGGACTGAACCCGGAACCATGTGGTTGGTAAGCAAGCTTCTTACCACACAGCCACTCCCGCACCTTTAGAGAAAATTTTATATTAATGTTAATCAGTATATTATTTAATGTTGCTATGAAGATAAATATGTAATCTTTTCCAACACTGTTCAATTTAGGTAAAGGGTGTAGGGATGGAATCTGCATTCTCTTAATACAAAGAATGTTGCAACAGATGATTTGTTTTGATCCAGTTTTTGAACTACCTCCATCTCTTAATTTCTCTCTTCACATGCCTCACTCTCTTTTTCTATCCCACTATTTGAGAGAAAAAGGGAGGAGGAAGAGAGAAAGAGAAATGTATGTATTAATATTTTCACATTAAAGAGAGATGTAAGAAGAAAAACAGAGTTTGACATCACAAAAATAACACTGCTATTTCTCAATTGCACATCATCCTTCCTCTTTCTCTCACACTTTACACATATGCATATGTGTGTGCAACAAAGTTTAATGACACATATAGTGAAGATTTTATCACCATGGCTTCCTTAGCACTTGCTATATCTATGTATCTCTCTCTAAGTATGTGTCTAATTTCTCTCTAGTCAGTATTCCAGAGAGAGAGAGAGAGAGAGAGAGAGAGACCGAGAGAAAGAAAGACTGATACTTCTACTACATTTCAACTTTCTGTCTGACAGTAGGGTGTATTTTGAGGGCGATCTGGCTGCTATTGCTCAAAATAAATGCTATACAAATGTTCTCAAATGAGGTGGCAAATAATAATAAATATGGATATGTGGTGGGGTTCGTCTTGGTTTCTAGGTACAAAGAGAACCTTCATAAAGACAGTTCTCATATTTTGATTATATTTTTCATAATTATTTTTATTTCTATATTTACTCTTACAAGCTTTACTTTCCATGTTTCTCAATCCATCTCTATCATACAACTACTAAATCTTTGTAATTTTCTCCCACCTCTTTGACTTTACAATATTTACTATTTATTATAATATCAATTCTATTTTAACTTTCTTAAGGCTTAATACTAGTTTTATCCCTCAAATTCACTCCCACCACAAAAGTAAACAGTAATAAGCAGAAATATAGATTAATAGATAGAAATGTTGATCTATCTACATCCGTCAGACATACTGATAGATAGCTGTAGATAGTAATAAAGTTAGACAGACATAGATACACAACAATTAGTAAATAGAAGACACAGATAGGTAATTAGATATATAGACAAATACATGGTGACAAAATATACAGATGGAAAGATATACAAAGAAATTAGCCAGAATGAGTCTTACACATATTTGTATGTGTACATGTGTATGCATGGGTGTACATTACATATATATATCACCATTATCAGCGACGGCTTTATTTTGCATCCAAGAATTTAGTTTCTTCTTTGCTGAACACTTCCTTTATGGTGATGGCGTTGATGACTAAATAGACCAATTCTTGCATAAAGGAGTTGATGGCATTGATTGCATGGTAATGTTGGTGGAGGACAAGGCTGATTTTGTTGAATCTTTCTCTCCTGTTCTTTGATTTCTTCTTTTACTCTTCTGGTAGCGGCAAAGTTTTTGATTCTGATGGTGATATGGAACACTGCCACTTTGTATGGTCTCAGGATTGTGTTTTGAACGATTTAGGCTTAAGTCCAGTGACTTTCAGTGTTGTTTTGAGTTGGTCCTTGTATCTATTTAAATAGGTACCTGTCTATATTTTCTTATATATCATATACACACAGAATCTACCCCCAAAATTTATACACACTTTAAGAAAGGAAAAATCTGTATAAATATTTTTATTCAGTGTTATCACAATTTGATAAAACATTGAAAGAGGTATCTATATTTATAGAGGTACTTATACAAATTAAATAGTTATACAGATTTTTCCTTTCCTGAAGTGTGTATACATTTTTTTGGTGGACTGTGTGTGTACGGGTGTGTGTATGTGTATATGTGTGTATATATAAATATATATATATATACACACACACGCACACACAATTTTTACAGATAGTTCTTATTACTATTTCTCTACATCTCAGTACATCTATTCTTTCTACTGGAAGCACAAGGCCTCAAATTTGGGGGAAGGGATTAAGTCGATTACATTGACCCCAGTGTGAAACTGGTACTTACTTAATCAACCCCAAGAGTGAACTTCATTCTCCACATATAAATATGCCTTCTCATTGATAATGCTTTTCTGTGTATATCATTCAACAACAGCAGTAGTTGAATAATATTCTTAAGGCCACAATTTACTCACACGCAGCATATTTCAGAGCTTTTTGCTAATTCAGTTCTTAACTAAATAGAAAACTACTAATATTTTTGAAGAATCCCAAGCTACATTTTGGCATAAAAAAATTGAGGTTTGGTCCAGTAGAAAAAAGTTTACATCAAAATTTGTAGCGACATTATAGGAGAGTAACACCACCAATCAAGTTCAGATCAAAATAACTTTTTTATTTTAAAAGCAAAATATATTTATCTTAGCTTCAATGATAGAAGAAAGTGTGAAGAATTTCATAGTCTTGATCCCATGCAACAAAAATTTATATAAAAAAAGTTGTGAGGTAAAATATCATGAAAAAATTTAAAGAAGGCAAAAAATTGGATTTAAGTGTAATTAACATTTTTTTATTTTAAAAGCAAACTATATTTTAATTAAGCTTAAATGATAGAGCTCAATTTGAGGAATTTCATGATATCAATCTCATGCAATAAAGTTTTAAAAGAAAAAAGTTATGAGTGTTTGTTTCTCAAATTTGAGAGTGATAATATAGTTCTAGAGGACTTTTGATATATGTCACTGACATCATTAGGTAAGGAAAAAATTATCAACGACACTGCTAATTGACGCATTAGACACGTTATTAATTAGCATAATAGCATAGCCTGAAAAAAACATGGATTACATGGAAAAATGTGAGCAAGAGAAATAATATTCTTAAGATTATAAATCTAGAAAAGTACAGGACAAGTTATTACATCTGGTAAAGTACAGAACAAGAAAATTTTTACTTAAAATATTGCAGCTAAGGATAAAATATTTTAATTGAGCTATTTTTAATTTTTAAAAGAACAAGTAATAAACAAATGGAAGTAATAACTTGTAATAAAATTTTTAGTTTTAATAAATGCTAATATTTTCTAAATGTAAATGTTTTATTTGAAATTTTATCCAATGTTCTTGTTCTGTACTTTACCAGATATAATAACTTGTCTTGAACTTTTCCAAGTGTAATAACTTGTCTGGTACTTTTCCAGATTTATAATCTTAAGAATATTATTTCTCTTGTTTGCATTTTTCCATGTAATACATAATAGTAATTGTTTTCCCAAATAAATTACACTTCATGTTTGAGGTTCTGATGAAGCTATAAGGTGATACTCAGGCACCCAACTTTGAGTCCACTGCATTTTATAACTGAAACAGCAGTAAGCTAATGAAGTTTATATGATAATTGCACAACCCTTTGACATCTCAATTTCTTATTACTGCTCCATTCCTGAAAAAATGCTTTGTTCAGAAACATGTGCATATTGAGATCCACACCAGGATATTAGTATTGCAATACCTAGATGAAATATTAGAGAGCTCTTACCTCTGCTGGCGACAAAAGGACTCTCACTCAGGGTAAAAGGCAGACTGTATGACGCATGTGTACGAACAGCCATGCTACATGGCAGTGAAACATGGAAAGCGGACGTTAAACGATGATGATGATATATATATATATTATTACAAATTAAAAGGGTAAAGGATTATCAATTTATTAATTAATAAATCAATTAACAATTAATAATTTTTACCAAGCCCATCGGTATGAAAGCACCATTATTGGTGGAGAACTCATTTAAAAGCTCATATATATTTATAAACATAATTAAGGGATCAGCAAATATTTGCTTCACCATATACCGAAGTTCAGAAATAGCAGCTGAAGGAAATTGAGTATCAATCATAATCCAGAAACGCGTCTACTGTTAACCTTCGGAATGGTTAGTTTTTCATTTTTTTTCTTCTTGTTTTTGCCTTTGTGAGTTACAAGTGATGCTATCTGTGGGATTCTCAGCTTTTTTAGCTGCTATTTCTGAACTTCGGTATATGGTGAAGCAAATATTTGCTGATCCCTTAATGTATATATATATATATATACATAACAAATAAGAAAATGGTGTGAGCGAGTATTTTTAATAGATCAAATTACAATTATTTCATCTGAACTCAATCTCATCAATCTAGCCATATTATGCAAAAATATATGCAACTATTGATTACTCTCTAAGTACCATTGAAATGACACGTGTCGAATCAGACTCATTAGAGTTACATATAAAATGAATTTACTGAAAGAACTTGAATTATCTGAGGTTTGTACATATACCAAGTTGGGTGTGGCTACTCAAATGAGATCATTATTAAACAAACTTTGTTAGCGTCAAATGTGGTTGGTATTTTGCAGAGTAGAAAATAACTTTTGAATGCAGTAAAGCTGTAAGGACAGCAGAGAAAGATTCCATCTTATAAGAGTGAATACCCAATCTTTCTCTGCTGTCCGTGTTCAAAATTTATTTTCTTGCCTGCAAAATATATAGATATCTTTTATCTTTCATTTGTTTCAGTCATTTGACTGTGTCCATGCTGGGGCATCACCTTGAATTTTTTAGTTGAAAGAATCAACCCCAATACTTGTTTTTTAAGCCTGGTACTTATTCTATCGGTCTCTTTTGCCAAACTGTTTAGTTACAGGAATGCAAACATAGCAACTCCAGTTGTCAAGCAATGGTGGTGGTAGTGGTGGGGAGAAACGGACAGAAACACACACACACACATAGATATACATACAAACATACATATATACATGGTGGGCTTCTTTCAGTTTCCGTGTACCAAATTCACCCACAAGGCTTTATTCAGTCCAAGGCTACATTTGCCTCAGATGCCATGCAGTGGCACTGAACCTGGAACCATGTGGTTGGGAAGCAAGCTTCTTACCACTCAGCCACACCTGCACCTACACTATATATGCACACGAACACAAACAGATGAGTATATAAGCAGGAAGACAAATGACAAACAGGGGAACACACACAGAGACTATATATATATATATATATATATATATAGGGGTGGGTGCGCTGAAAGTGTAGCTGCTAGAATAAGAATAGCCTGGGCAAAGTTTAGAGAGCTCTTACCCCTGCTGGCGACAAAGGGACTCTCACTCAGAGTAAAAGGCAGACTGTATGACGCATGCGTACGAACAACCATGCTACATGGCAGTGAAACATGGGCTGTAACTGCTGAGGACATACGTAAGCTCGCAAGGAATGAAGCCAGTATGCTCCGTTGGATGTGTAATGTCAATGTGAATACCCGTCAGAGTGTAAGTATCTTGAGAGAAAAGCTGAACATTAGAAGCATCAGTTGTGGCGTGCAAGAGAGACGATTGCGCTGGTATGGACATGTGGTGAGAATGGAGGAGGATAGCTGCGTGAAAAAGTGCCACACCCTAACAGTTGAGGGAACCCGTGGAAGAGGTAGGCCCAGGAAGACCTGGGCTGAGGTGGTGAGGCAAGACCTTCGTACATTGGGCCTCACCGAAGCGATGACTACTGACCGAGACCTTTGGAAATGTGCTGTGCGTGAGAAGACCCGGCAAGCCAAGTAAGATCGTTGCCAGTGCCCCTGGACTGGTTCTTGTGCGGGTGGCACATGAGATGCACCATTTTGAGCGTGGCCGTTGCCAGTACCGCCTGACTGGCTCCTGTAGGATTTTCGAGCGAGATCGTTGCCAGTGCCCCTGGACTGGCTTGTGCGGGTGGCACATAAAAGACACCATTTCGAGCGTGGCCGTTTTCGTGCGGGTGACACGTAAAAGCACCCACTACACTCTCTGAGTGGTTGGCGTTAGGAAGGGCATCCAGCTGTAGAAACTCTGCCAAATCAGACTGGAGCCTGGTGTTGCCATCCGGTTTCACCAGTCCTCAGTCAAATCGTCCAACCCATGCTAGCATGGAAAGCGGACGTTAAACGATGATGATGATGATGATGATGATATATATATATATATATCCGTCCAACCCATGCTAGCATGGAAAACGGACGTTAAACGATGATGATGATGACATATATAGTTTTTTAAAAAATGTACTTCACTGCACACATATCAATAATCAGTCAAGCCCCAGCTTTCCATGGTAATTTGTCACAAAATCAGCGCATTATAAACACATGCACAGACAGATCACATATACAAATGAAATGACATTTGCAAATGTTGTGTTATAAGAAATACAAATACTATCTGTTATAAGAAATAACTTAATTGTATCGATTTCAGCAGATAACATAAAAAATAAACATTAGTGTATTTTGTTCATGTGTGTGTGTTTGTGTGTGTGTGTGTGTGTGTGTGTGTGTGTGTGTGTGTGTGTGTGTTTGTGTGTGTGTGTGTGTACAGTTTTCTTTTTGCTACTTTTACACACACGTCTGTATGTACATAACGCATGTGTTCTATTCTCTTAGTTGCTTCAATTATAGGGCTGACTACCTTCTGTGGTATATTCAAGTACAATATTTTATAAACTTCCAAAAGATGAAAGACAAAGTGAACCTGAACAAGATTAGAAGTATAATCGTTTGTTTGTTTTACATCTGTTTTTCTATGCCAGCATGGGTTTGGATGAATACATATAATGGATCTTTTTGGTTTGACGAGCAACACTTGTTTTCTTAACGAAACACTTTCAAACTTGGGATACTGGTAGAATGTGTCGTATAAAACATCTTTTTCTCTTAGCCTTCTTAACAAAAATTAGTTCTTAATAAGTTATTTCATGTTAAAGTTGTCGTATTTGTGTAATTTCAACCAATCACTGACGTCTATTCAGCTGAATACAGTTACTGCTCTTTTTATAAACAATAATTTTTACTGGTATCAAGAGTGTTATTCCCTGTTTAATTATATCATTATTTCCTAGTAAGGGTTTACGGTTTTAGGGTTAGGGTGTTAGGGTTCGGGTTGGGGTTATGAGTTTTAGGGTTAGGGTTATGAGTGAGGTTATGGCAAAAATAATCATAACCCTAACTGTAATCCTAAAACTAACCCTAACCCTAAAACCCTAAAGCTAAAACCAGTACAAACGCACGAACGATGTCATAAATAAGAGTAACACGGGTAGTTGTTGTTGACAAACAACGGCACTAATTTTATTCAAGGGAAAAGATCCCATGACACCGTTGTTTACATTCCACGGCAGTAATTGTTTTCACCTCAATAGATGTCAGTGATTGGTTGAAATTACCGAAATACGACAACTTTTTACATGAAATAACTTTGAATACAAAAATTTTTATCTGTTCTATAATACAAAATATACAAGTATACGAAGTTTGAAAGTGTTTCGGTACCAAAAACACTACATAAAACATTAATGAAAAATGTTGCTCGTCAAACCATATAATTGAGGCATTGTTTTATAGTCAGAAAACCTTCCTGTCACTAACTCAGGCCTGTTTTTTAAATAAGAGATATTTTATTCCACTTTCCTTCCAGAGTAACAGAGATTGTAACTATTATTAGTTCAGTGCTGTCATAAGAAGACAAATGTAATTACTTACATAGTGTGTGTGCGTGCATACACACATATTTCCATACGTTTCTAGCTACCAACTCCACCTTGCAAGGTAAACATTAGCCCAAGCTACAGTAGAAGACGTACAGCATGGCGAACAGAGCCACTTAGCCATGCCTGTACCAATTATGTATCATCATTTAATAGCTACTTTGTCATGCTTGCATAGGTGAGACATAAGTTGTTGAGGCAGAATTTCTAACACCAGACATGTTCTTCAGAGAAGACAAGAAAAGAACAACACTGTTTGTATGATGGTGATGCCCCTGATACAAAGCCTTGCAATCAGGAACAGCTCATGCCTCTGATCCTCATGCGAAACATTGGCAAACCACTTCCTCACTGCTTCTCCCCTTGCTAAAATAAACCAGTTACCTAGCTTCCTTTCTAGTTACCTGATATAACTTTCTACTGCATCCTTTTCTTCGTCTTTCCACACTTTTAATGGCCCTGTGTACCTTACTGTTCTACCACCATGTCACCTTTGGTCTGGCTGAAACTTTGCCCCAGTCATAGATTTGGTCTGTAGTCCTCAGTAGATTGTCCTCTACGTTATATGTTGCTATTTTTTTTCCTTGTTGCGCAATGCTTCAACTAGTATTTCTCTAAATTTCTGAGTCCTTCTAGCCCTAAGTCTGAAGTCACTAACCTATAATGAGTTGATTTTTCATCAAGGAAGTCTTTGCATTCACAAGTATCGGTTTCTCCCTGTTTTTGGTGAGAATGCAGCCAATCTGGCTTGTGTGTCCACCAGACTTATAGGTGATTAGGTGGCTGGCTGGTTTCCTGAAGTTAGTGATACAAATCAACAAGTCATTTACATTACAGACCTCCAGCAGCCTTGTTTCTTCCCCATTTCTAGAACCAAAGCTGAAGCCTCCATACAGACCATGAAATCCATTAGAGTGCTACCCAACATGTTTACCGAATCATCAGCCATGACAATAAAATGAGTCTTCCATTGTGAGGCAGTGCAGTGCTTCTGTTCATCTGTCAGTCCAGTATGTCAAACATATACAGAGATCATCATCATCATTGTCGTTTAACGTCCGCTTTCCATGCTGGCATGGGTTGGACGATTTGACTGAGGACTGGTGAACCAGATGGCTACACCAGGCTCCAATCTGATTTGGCAGAGCCCTTCCTAACGCCAACCACTCCGAGAGTGTAGTGGGTGCTTTTACATGCCACTGGCATGAGGGCCAGTCAGGCGGGTATTGGCGATGGCCACGCGTGAAGTGGTGTATTTTACGTGTCACCTGCACAGGAACCGTCATTGTTATATTATCTAAGACTAGTTTTAGCTTAACAACTCTATCACACACTTACTACCCCAACCACTTTACCTAACCATTTCTCTGCTAAAAGTATGTTTACACCACCTGTCCCATCACTGTTGCCAATCCAGAAGAATTTGTACCAACGTTCTTTGCCCATGAGGAGTGTAACTGAGGCTCCCCTCCATTGTACCTGTGTGTGTGTGTGTGTGTGTGTGTGCGTGCACATGTACGTATGTATACACATACATATCAACTGTCAACTCTACATCTGCTGCTTCTTTCCAATCCTGTGTCTTTGATACACTCTCACCTTTGTCACTCACCCTGAGTCAATTTAAGGAAGGCAATGGATTTCTCTCCTACTTATTGTATCATGCTTCCTGTTTAATTAGAGATGTCAATGGGCATATTTAACTCTTATTTCTGTAACGCCCACCCTCTCTTGTATTCACTATAGCATCCATGTAATGACTGATAGTATTGGACCTATCCACCACTATCCTCATGATTCTGCTTCTCCCACTTATCATGGCATCAAAACTGTTTGTACCCACATACGCTAATGCATCACTCTTTCTATATATTTCCAATCATTACTCCCTCTCTGCTGGGCACCTGTGCCCAGCGTTGCCTTCCTGGCACTTGTGCCGGTGGCACGTGTAAAGACATTCGAACGAGATCGTTGCCAGTGCCGCTGGACTGGCTCCTGTGCAGGTGGCACGTAAAATACACCATTTCGAGCGTGGCCATTGCCAGTACCGCCTGACTGGCCTTCGTGCCGGTGGCACGTAAAAGCACCCACTACACTCTAGGAGTGGTTGGCGTTAGGAAGGGCATCCAGCTGTAGAAACTCTGCCAAATCAGATTGGAGCCTGGTGTAGCCATCTGGTTCACCAGTCCTCAGTCAAATCGTCCAACCCATGCTAGCATGGAAAGCGGACGTTAAACGATGATGATGATGATATCAATCACTCATTCTTGCGACTATCCACTACCATTACTTTTCCTCCTGCTCTGCTACCCTCTTACCTCAATCACTATTTCTATCCCATTCTAATTAGTCAATTTCTCTTCTATTCACCTTCGCTGTCATGTTGCCCTTATCAAACAATCACATCATAAGGTAGAAAGAGCTTTTTAATCATGTGCGGTTCAAAGCAACCCCACTAGAGCTAGAACCAAAATAAAAAAGTACACTCAGTAAGGTGGTTGACAAACACGGAGACAACTTGAGACTGAGAAGACCCCTAGTCATGTCAAGAGTACTTTTTATACTAACTTCCCTCGTTTTCTGGTGCTTGTATCCAATTGATAAAACATTTAGCTGAGAGAATACAAAATCGTTTTATCGAACACCTTCCTGGTTTAAAAACAAAAATCACAACTTAAAAACAATTCCAAGAAAAATTAAACTGGCTCATGTTGAAAACTGTGAAAATAAAACGTATTTTGTTTTATATAATTTTTAAAATGTTTTCAGTATTGATATTTTCTTTTTATAATTTTAGTTTACATTCTTTTAAACTAAGTTTTCTTACTTTGTCTAGTAATATATCAAGTTTCTCAGTTGAACATATATACATATATATATATATATATATATATATATATATATATATACACACACACACACACACACATCTATACATTACACGTATTCATTTCCCTGTTCTTCCACTTTTGCTATTTCCCTCATTGTTTTTTTTTTAACTGAATCTAATTAACTGTCCCTCCTTTATATATTTATATATATATATATATATATATATATATATATATATATATATATATATATATATATAAACTAGATCCAATTTGAAGCATTCTTTGGGATAATGTGTAGATACGCATATATTCGCGTCAGAATTACACACAAAAGCAGACGCAGGATCCACCCACCAGACTGTATACGATAGATTTGCAGTTGTGATCTGTGTACATGTGTGTGGGTGTGTCAGTATAGACAATACACGTACATGCAGAGGGTTGATGTAGTAAGCCTACAAATGAAAGATGCATTATTGATTGTCAAAGATACGTATTCTACAGCAGAAACATTCGCGTAAACAAATACACTCAATAAGGATTTCAAAACACACATACACAGACATGTACAATATGTGGGTTGAGACAAATATACAATATATACGATAGCTTTTTTTTTCTCCTCTTTTTCATTTGTATTCATTAAGAAATAATCATTTTGTTATCAGTATGCTGTATCACTGAAATCTCCGCTGTATAATAAAAACATCTTCAGTGTTTTATTATGAATAAAAGCAAAGCATGTGAAACGACCCTGGGAGCTTTTAATAAAAGGTAATCGGTTCTATAAAAAGAACCGTATGGCATTTTCTAAGTGTATCAATATTAGCAAGAATGTAAATATGGTATCCATGATTGAATTCTGTTGAGCATACTATCAAACATGAAAAGCGTGATGCTTCCATTTAACTTCAGATCAGACCTGGTCAAGCGAAAAAGCCAGAGACATTCCGTGAATTAGAATGGCAGAAACTATACTGTTCAATGTATATTTCTTTCTTATGATACGCGGAGCGTGGGTGGAAGGGGTATATGTTATGGTTTCTAGCAGGTCGAGCAACTACACAGACACTGTTCCTTGGTAGGTTAAAGCCTGCGATGTTTATATCTCATGGGGCTCGATTTCACGGGTTGCCATTACTGTGACATAAGTGAAAGTGAGGATAGCTTGTTGTTTTTGTTATTCTAACAACGTATCTCCTTGATCTAAAATAAATTTATTTGCTTTATTTCAAATGAATTTTCCAAAACAAAATATAACTTGTAACTAAAGAATAAAAAGTCAAATATATACTACACAAGAAAGTGGGTGACTATGAGGTGATGTCACTAAAATAGAAAACAACCCCAACTGAATACCTATTTAAGTCATGACGAATCTACACTATTATTATTATTAGTAGTAAGGCGGCGAGTTGGAAAAATCATTAGCGCGTCGAATAAAAATATTCAGCGGGATTTCTTCCGACTCTTTACGTTCTAGGTTCAAATCCCACCGAGGTCGACTTAGCCTTTCATGCTTTCGGAATCGAAAAGAAATTAAGCAGCAGACAAGTACTGGACTCGGACTTTCCCCCTCCCCTCAAAATTGCTGACCTTGTGCCAAATTGTGAAACTTACTGTTCTGCTTGTCTCGATATATGTTCGTATGTTATACTTAGGCAGGGAAATCGATGACATTCGTAATGAAACATTTTTCTGATGATCAATAAATTTATCAACAAAATAGAAGAATATTTGTAAAGCGTGGAAAATACAAGAATCCCGCTACGGTGGTTGAAATTTCTTGTTTGATTGGTGTGGGGCTGAAACTAAACTACTTAATTAAAAAGTAATTACTAAGTTCTTGTTTGGAATATAGTTGTAACTCATTCAATTTATATATTTTTACTCTAGCTTATTATATAAATAGTCATTCAATAATAGAACAAAAATAAGTTCATTCATACTACAGGGAAACGTGCGTGCATATATATGTGTATGTATCAACTATACACAGAACCTGATACACGTTAACTTAGAGATTAGAGACGGAAAACAAAACAATTGTTTTTTTTTTCTTTTGAATAATATTTTTGGCGTAATCAGTAAAGTAGGTTGCATTCTCATCAGTTAAGGTATGCGTGAGTGTGTGTGTACAACACACACACACACATGCATACAGATAGATAGTTAGATAGATAGATACATGTATACACACAAATGTCTCTCTCTCAGTATGTAAAATAGTGTGCTTTTTTTTTCGGACGTATGAACAACTGAGCGATTATATATATATATATATATATATATATATATATATATATATATATACACACATTGCAGATGAGCTAAGGTAACGAACGACAAAACAACATGAATGAAATGACAGTCGGCAAAGTCTGGCAAAATATAAACAGTGAAAAACGAAGCAATACTTAAATAAATATTCCACTCACTGGATGGTTTCATGAAGCTCGTTAATTAATTAACTCTCGTGTCTTTATAATCAAAACACCATGTAAGAGACGTCAGGTAAAAGGAAACTCCTGTATTTTCTATTGTCAGAGACTAACCAGCAAGACAAAGTCCATATGAGAACATTGATGAACTTTACGATATGACATCATAGAAACACTAGCTACCGGAAGTGGATGGATAAGCCTCACTAACACAACAATGCGCATGCTTCCTTACGGTGTCTGTGACAGTCAAAGCCATCCATTAATGCGTTACTGGTTTTAGTCCATTTTGACCTTTATTTTTTTTATACCATTAATAAAATTAGTCGCTCTACGTATAGATAAGCGTCCGCAAAAATTAAAGCGTTTGTTATTTTGTTAAATTGTGAAGGTGTTTGAATAAAAAAAAATAATTTAAAAGAATGTAATCGACAATCATTGAGTTTAGAACTCTACTTTCACTTTGCTAAGCAACAAATAATTTCATAATTGAGGGCTGGCGAAGTTTCTTTTTTTTGTTTTATTTTGGCTTTCAATCAAAATGTGTTGTTAGTTGTGTGTGTGTATGTGGGCGGGTGTATGCGCATTGTTAAATTAAGTTCTCTTCTGTGTGAACATAGGGGAGAGTATGATTGTACCATATGGTTTAGTATTTGTTGCTTCTCGTTCATTTTTCTGTTGTTGTTGCCTAAGATGGAATATAAATTTGGGCAATATTGCTGTTTACTATGAACTTTTCACTGGTGCAAAAGAACTTTTCACTTGACTTGGGAATTATTCATTAATAATTTATAAGCTACTAGCAGTATAACCCTACCTTGTCCCTGTGTGACTTATTACGCCATCTACGATAAGTCTTGCTAGCTGAAAATCAACTAAAAAAGAAAGCCTTACAACGAAAAAACCCTTATGATGTAAATATGTTCATAATTCAAAAGACGATGAAATTAATAGGGAAAGTCTGAAAGCTGTTTTGCGTAAAATTATTAAGCATACGTAAATTTCATCCGTGTAATTGGCTATAGAAATGCTTGTGCAAAACAACTTTTTGCGCTGCCCTGATTATACATAGCAGGGTAATCCCTTTTCACAGGAGCTAGGATGGCAATTTGTGATGAAGCAATTGCTGGCGATCTGTTGCTAAACAGTTTTGCCAGAATTCTATCAGATTGGGCAGAAGGTGTTGATGCACCATTTTGCATTATGTTCAAAGTAGCTACTGGAATGTGGTGAATTGCTGCAGTCTGTGGCTGTCATTTTAAACCGGTTGCTGTCTTTCCCCCAGCAAACTCTCTTCTTTGGAGGCAAAATCTATGTATATATTAAACAGAACAACAAAGGTTATAATAGATGGCAGGGTCGGTACTTTTCACATATCTGTAATTTTTCAGATTAACACCCGCACGATTACCCAACCCTAATCTTAAACCTAATCCTAACATTAACCCTAACACTAACCCTAAACCCTAACACTAACCCTAACCCTGACCCTAAAACCCTAACCCTAACACCCTAGTGAAAATCGTGGTAAATTTACAAAACATTGACGAACATGAGTTATATTTTACTGAATGTATGCTTTTGAGAGAGCGAGAGAGGAAGAGGTAGAGAGGGGGAGAGAAAGGAATAGGGGTAGTTAAAAATTTTCTTATGACTGCTTCTCTTCACTGCCTATTACTTCATTAGAAATCTAAGGATGCACATAAGCACATAATAGAGAAAAATGAAACAAATATGGACGACTTGCTCCGAAACACCACCGAGTGGGGAACACTTCTCAAAAATAACCTGCAGTTGTTTCCTTCAAAATTCCTACATGCTTGAAATGTACATACATCAAGGTACATTTGTACAAAATTTCATGAAAAAATATTCATTTTCCTGGAAGTTAAGAAGAATTTAAGTGGAATTTCCGAATATTGTACCTCACCCCCTTCCAAAACACTTTCACCGAAAATTTTTGTATATTTGGAATCTACATAATAAATAATATATGCATAGAAAATTTCATAAAAAAATATTCATTTTTATGAAAGTTATGACCTTCCAAAGTTGGGGGATACGACTCTGTAGTTATGCCATCAATGTTTTGTAAATATACCACGATGTGAATGATTGTGTTTACTTGCACAGAGAGCAAGAGAGGAAGAAGGGGAGAAATGAATAGAGATTGAGAGCAATGTGTATGTTGTTGTCACAGGTCAAGTATGTGTGGTTGTGTGCGTTTTTACGTATCTATGTTATGAAAAATAGGTAAAGAATACTGAGATGAAAGTTTAATCTATGACGTTGTATGTATCACTTTCTCTCTCTCTCTCCCTCTCCCTCTTTTACTTTTACTCTCTATATTTTTATGTTGAGCGCGTGTGTAAGAATGACGTTCCAGGTAGCAGGGATGAAATATAAAAGTTGCTAGAAACAACAGCCAAATCTCCCTTAAATCACACAAAGTAAACGGAATTTTAAAAATCTAATTACTGCACTGGAAAGTTCACATCGAGAAAATTCCATTGATGTAAAAATTTTTACGAAAAAGTGGAAAATGTGGATTTCTATAAACATTCAAAAAGGCTTCACACAAACACACAATTTCAGATTTATATATATTAAGATTATTTTACTGGTGTTGTCCATGACCTTTAGCTTTGAGTTAGCTTGTCTTTATCATCTTTTGTCTATGACCTCATGTTCTCTGTCAACTGCTTGCTGTGATTTTAGCAACTGCTTAATGCAAGTTCATTACCATAAATTTGTGGATTCAATCTCGAAATTTATCTACTTTTCTATACAATTTTGAAAAATAGTCCAGTAACAACTTATATTAACTGCAAGCCAAAACACACCCATCCCAATCAGTTCTTTAAAAAAATCATTAAAAAATATATTCTTTTATTCTTTAACTTGTTTCAGTCATTTGACTGTGGCCATGCTGGAGCACAACCTTGAAGAGTTTTAGTCAAACAAATTGACCCCAGGGCTTATTTTTGAAGCCTAGTACTTATTACCGAAATGCTAAGTTACAGGGACATAAACACACCAATACCGGTTGTCAAGCAGTGATGGGTGGTAGGGACAAACACAGACACAAAGACCTACACATACACACACACACAAACAAACACACACACAATGGGCTTCTTTCAGTTTCTGCCTACCAAATCCACTCACAAGGCCTTGGTCGGCCTGAAGCTATAGCAGAGGACACTTGCCCAAGGTGCCATGCAGTGGGAATGAACCCAGAATCATGTAGTTGGGAAGCAAGCTTCTTTATTTCTTTAAAATTGCCATAAAGGCATTACACAGAGGGGGACACTACCAACACATGTGGGGACAAAAAACAATTAAAAATATAAAAATAAAATGTGATATAATGAATGACACATGAAAATGAACATGAAAAACAAATTAAAATATGAAAACACGAATGATATCTGAAAATGATATTATGAAGAGTGTGCTACTCACCTCACACTGAGTAACACCACTTGCCGCCTCTGGGTCCTAAGTCCTTTTACTCCTTCAGTCCAATCCTTTTTCCCCTTTCTCCATCACTTAGTGACATCATTCTCTCTGCTATGCATTGGTAAACTTTTTCACACCGAGGCGGGGTTCTAAATTTTGTGGTGTCTGTTCTTTCTTTTTCTTTTTTTTTCTTGTGGGGAAATGAGGTGGGTGAGTTTGGTGTTTGTATGGGGAGGGTGGGTCTGAGTGGTCTTGGGTGTGATGGAGTTGGACTGGAATACCACATCATACTCAGTGATTTTTCTAGTTTTTCTCTTTCTCCTTCTGCTCTCTGTAACTTTCCATTCCTCCTCTTTTTCCTCCTTTCCTCCGTCTGTCTTTTCTTCCTCTCTTTTCTCTTCTGCGGTTCGGCAAAAGAGATCGATAGAATAAGTAGTAGGTTTCCAAAAATAAGTCCTGGGGTCAATTTGCTCGACTAAAAAGGTGGTGCTCTAGCATGGCCGCAGTCAAATGACTGAAACAAATGAAAAAATAAAAGAGTATACTCACACACACACACACAAACATATAAACATTTTGTGTGTATATATGTGTGTGTATATATTTATATATAGATAGTGATGTCAGGGTTACCATTTTATGGTGGTAATGTTGATCAAATGACACACTATAATCTAGTCAGTATGAGAAAAAGTGGGGTCACCATCTTGTACATAAGAACAAGAAAATAGAAATTCAGGAGACGATTGTAATAAGTCATAACATATTTATTACTGGAGGTAATGCATTAACATATAAGGTAAATTGAAGGAAAGTTTGTAACATTACATTAATATATTCTGTTTGCGTTCACATGTCTCCAAGTAAGTGAGGTGAACATGCACGCGAGCTGGTGTGTAAATGCGGTAGTGTAACCCAATGCATGTTGAAGAATAAACAGGTACTGAATGGCACGAATTTAGAAATTCCTTCCTTATATAAGGAATGAACTGGAAATCCCCGACTTCCACATAAACCAGAAGCTTCTAGAATGTTCGAGAACTTTCTAGAAGCTCGAGAGAGGTTACTCTCGTTAAATCCCTTTTCCATTTTGCTTCCTAATGTGACCGCCAGGGTTCACTACACATGTGCGCACGCACACACACACACACACTCACACATTAATCAAAGCGTACAGTATTATATATCAATTAAAGCTGATCTTACCAATTGGTTTCACACTAGGGGAGTAATGGAGTGTTAGGTAACAGTCTGATTATGTAACCTAGAGCTCATCAGAGGTAGCCATTATGGAATGAAATTATGGCAAAATATGGTGACTGCTCTCTGGAGAGCAGTTGCCATATTTCATTCCATAACAGTTACCTCTGATGAGTGAATGGTTACATAACCGGACTGTTACCTAACACTCCTTTGAACCCCAATTGGTAAGATCAGTTGTAATGAATATATAATACTGTACACATCAATTGATACACCCATTTTACAGGCAGATATACAAGCGTGTTTTTTCCTGACTTATGGACTCTTAGACAGCTCACAAACACACACACGTATATATATATAATATATATATATATATATATATATATATATATATATATATATCTTATAATATATATATATATATATATATATATATATATATATATATATATATATATATATATATATATATATATATATACATATATATATATATATATATATAATAATATTATTAGGGATAAAAATCCAAATTTACTGGTAAAAACTCAATTAAATTCAGTTTATTAAAAATTAAAATTAAGTTTAAACAGTGTAGCAATAAGTATCATTTTACCTTTGTTTAATTCAATTGATCTTTAACACTAAATTAATTAGTAGTAAGTTTATTATCATTATCTTATGATACTTACTTTGTATTATATTATTTTACTTATTAATTTTTCTATATGTGACAGTGGATTTTCATCGATGAGTTCATGCACATTGGTTCTTTTCCCTAAAACTATACATTTATATAATTAGGTTATATTCCATTAAGAATGTAGTAGAGTACAGTATAAAGCTGCTTCACCTTTATATTTGACCCATTGCTATCCAATGGTAGTATTATACTACTGCCAGATTACCCGTTCCCTCAAAGTTGCTGGTCTTGTGCCTCAATTTGAAACCAATATCTTAGTGTTGTGCTGTACAGAAACAGAGCAGATCCTCTTGATGTTAACTCTAATACCAAGGAACTATTAATTCCTAACCCTTATTTTGGTTACAAGTTTCAGAGAAAAATAACTACTGATGCTCAAGAAGAAGATAAAAGCTGAAGAAGGAAAAAAAATATTAGATTTCAAAATTTTATTCTCTGCTTTTACAAAAAGTTCAGATGTTAATCACTTCAAAATTTAAGTAAAATTAACACAAATGAGACCACATACCTGACCCAGAATGAAGGTAAACCTTGCAGGAAATACCAAAGGATTTAAAGAGTTAGAGGATATGTTAGATGTTTATTGAGATAAACTGGCAAAAGATTAATGTTTATGTTTCATCTATATATATAAAAATGAGAATGTGTGTGTGTCTGGCTGTCTGTCTGTTTGTCTGTCTGTCTGTTTGTCTGTCTGTCTGTGTGTGTGTGTGAATCCCTAAAACTCGAGAACTACGCAACCAATTTCATTCAAATTATACACATGCCTTACTTAGGGTTCCAGTTGTGTTTTAGTCAAAAAATTTTTTTAACTTCTTGCAGAGTTCGAGCCCACGGCAACATAATATCTCCTCCACTATTTAAGTATTACGTGTCAAAAGTGAAACAAAAACACTCATGTCAAATACTTTCACTTTAAAAATGAAACTATTCCACTAACTGAAACAATCACATTTCGATACTGTAATGACAGATACTTTCAGAGAGAGAGAGAAAGAGAGAGAGAAAGAGAGAGAGAAAGAGATAAAGAAAGAGAGAAAGAGAGAAAGAGAGAGAGAGAGAGAGAGAGATGTATATGTATACATATAGATGTATATGTACACGTATATGTATAGATATATATAGATATAGATCTATATGTATACATGTATATGTATACATATGTGTAGATGTATATATATATATAGATGTACATGTAATATGTACACATATATACATATATATACATGCATACAGATATCTATACATATATACACCCATCACACACATACACATGCACACAAACACACACATTAGTCATTTGTTTTCTTATCCAAAACTATGTCAAAAGTACTGAATGGATCATTATGAAATTTGGAAATTATATTCTATGCATAACGGCCATAACTCCCATGAAAATTCATATATTTTTGATGTTGATGAAATTTTAACCCTATCATAACAGATGAGCATTATTTGTAATTCAACGGTACAATAGTGTAAGACTACCCTTTCAGATATACTTACATTGTGATTTCTGCAATGTGGTGCATAAATTGTCAAGTAAATGAGACGCATCTTTGCCTCCACTGATTCACTTGCAAAGTGTTGAGTAAAATTATTTCGTTGCAGACCTCCTTTGAGTCTTTTTATTATCACTGCGACACACATAGTCCCCAGTTGGTAACATTGATTTCAAGACCTTCCCAGATGAGAGACTGGTTGTTCTAAGACATTTATCGATTGTAAATTTTGTCTGCAATTTGGAAATTATATTCTATGCATAACGGCCATAACTCCCATGAAAATTCATATATTTTTGATGCTGATGAAATTTTAACCCGAACATAACAGATGAGCACTGTCTGTAGCTGGTCTTCTCTTGGAAGAGCCCTGCTTCTCACATGGACAACTGTATGTTGGCTGCTCAAGAGTGGGCAGCAAAAAAACCTATTTGCATATGCTCCACAAGGGAAAACAAGGAACATTGTTTACAACGAGGTGTTATAATCACAACAGCAAGAAAGTATGTACATGATCACCTTCTTTTACGAAACTTCATTGACTTTCATATATTTATATTGATATACATATATATACGTGTGTTTGGGTGCGTGTGTGTGTGTATACATATCTCTATATATAAAGATGAGAATGTGTGTCTGTCTGTGTGTCTGTGTGAATCCCTAAAACTCAAGAACTACACAACTCTCTTTTACAAACCCAGTGAAAATACATATATTTCATATGTCAAAGAAATTCAAGCAATACATATAACACCAAAGTTAAAAACATTCCCAACAATTCCACAATCCCCAACCTCCAGAGCTATTGAAGAAACTGTTATCATCAACTGACCAAGATTCCTAACATTTGCAAAACAAAATTAGACAATATGACGCTGTACTACAGATGACATCATTTGGAACCACAAGAGATTTAACTGAGGCAGCATTCATCCAAACTTTCAAGATCCAACCTCAGATTTATCATCGCATTGTCTCTCTACTACCTCTGTCAAATGAATCACCAAAATTGGCCTTTCATTATTTATAATCTGTACCTATTTGTTTGGTTACGAAATAAAATACACAAAACGTGTTTCTGAATTACGTGTATTTACTTTATATAGATATGAGTTGAAAACTTTCTTCTAGCATTCCACTTAATGTCTATGTTCCATGCTGGCATGGATTGGAGAGTTATTAAGGTAGAAATATGGTATCGTAGCTACTAACAGTTGAGGGTTGCGTAGTCTAGACAGCGTTTTTAGATTTCATTATTCTCTTTAACCCGGGCAAAGCCGGGTATTTTTGCTAGTTTTAAATAAAGTAATTAACTGATATTCTATTTTCATATCTAGCAGTCTCAGTATTTTTTCAACTCATTTTTATGTAGAAATTTAGTAATTGCATTTGACAAGACTGGTTTAGAAATGGATGAAGCAGTTGTTAAAAGATTTTGTTTGCTCATGATGTTGAATTTGCTTCAGTAGGGAATTAAAATAGATTTGTGACTTGCTACACGCTACATTGTTCACAAGAGTTTTCCTAAAATTATTACTTTGGTAGAGCAGTGGGCAGTATGTTGGCATTTTTCAGCACTGACCTCAGTATATTTCTTGATGTGATATAAGGATATATTGGTTTCAAATTCTGGCACAAGGCCAGCAGTTTTGGGGTAGGGTCTAAGTCAATTAAATCAACCTCAGAACTCAACTGGCATTTATTCTATCAATTTTGAAAGATAAAGTTGACCTCAGTGGAATTTGAACTCAGAACATAAAGACAGACAAAGTGCCACTAAACATTTTGCCTGGTGTGCTAACAATTCTGCTCACCACCTTGAAATAGGGATATATTAAAAAAAGGATGTACATATTATTTGTATCATGGAAAGGTGACATCATTTAGTTCATTATTTTCTTTTTCCTTTTTTTGCCTTTCTTCTCCAGAACAAAATATTGTACAAATGATTTGATGGTTCTTTACATTTGTCAAAAACTCAAAAGAACACAACAATATGCACAATGCAAATTGAGGCTTGTTAAATAATAAAAAAGTACATAATAGAATATAAAGCAAATATGAATGACACTAAACTTTCTAAAGAAACAAACAATAGTGTTTCAACAATTAAATTATTTAACACACGTAGATTTCATAATATACATATGTTGAATACCATATGTGTATTAGTAAATATATATGCATATTTCATTATTTCATCATCATAATTGTTGTGTCACCAAGCAATATATATATATATATATATATATATATATATGTACAGGCTGCAGCCGTACTGGGGCACCACCTTGAAGAATTTTTATTTGAATGAATTGACTACAGTATTTATTTTTTAAAAAATCCCTGTACTTATTCTGTCAGTCACTTTTGCTGAACTGCTAAGTTATGGGGGCATAAACACACCAGCACTGGTTGTCAAACAGTGGTGGGCGACAAACACAGACACAGGCACAGATACAGACACACAGACACACAGGCACACACACACACACACATACAAATGCATATATATGTGTGTATGTGTCCGAGCGTTAGTATGTATATGGATGTATATGTGAACGACCATGCGTGTGTATGTATAGGCCAACTCTTAAAGGTCAGCTAAGGACAATTGCATGTGTAACCAACCATGAAGAACAAATCAACAGTATAAAGAAATCAAATACCAATCCCTTTAAAATGGCAACCACTTTAACAGTAGCAGAATCACCATCCCATTACATCTACACATTCAAAGCAGTTTGCCAATGGTCCTTCAGCAACAACAAACCTGATAAACTCAATGGCTACAACTAAATTCAGGCCACGACAGAGAAGCTGAAAATTTGAACTTAAGGAGACAATATTTACACATCACATGAGGAAACACAACAAGATCTCATAGTGCAGGGAGACGGTTGCATAATAAAGTACCCGCATGCCTGGAGAACTACGTTGCGTAGAAACAATTGTAGTGATTGAAAAATAAATGTCCAACTGTACTCCTTCTTGTTGACCTCAAAGTTTTTCAATTATCTATTCATACATGACAGATGCCCAAACACAAGCCTGGAAGTATGTCTAATACTTCTACTGGATAGCACAGGGTGAAATCTGAAGGTGGACGAACTTTATATTGTATTCTACTATGTTCTTAACAGGATATACCATATATCGTTTTGAAGTATAGGTAACTGGGTCACTGGTTTCAAATATTCCTTCCTCCTACTATAAACTCTACTGTCTTCTAAATTCTATTTGTTCTGACACGATATAAACTATTTGGTAGATTCATTGTGCCAACTGAATAGCAGCAGAATCAGTGTAAATATTTTGTCTCTGTGGGGTTGTGACTATGTTAAATAAGTCAAATTGTCATTTATGTTTGAAGTTCATGCAGTCATCTGATGAAAATGGTTTCTTTGCAATGATATAATGTTTTCATTAATCAATTAAAGGAGTTGCTTGAAACAGACATGATGAATTGACACCTGTACCTCTTTCTTACTCATTTATACTTTATATATATATATTCGCCATGATTGATCTCTAGCCACGAAACCTTTTTTATTTTGTCTCTCTGTTTATTTCTGTGTTCCTTTGTGTTGAAGAGCGTAGGCTTGAAATGTAAAAGACTTTCTCACTTCCTAAGCATTAAACTAATACATCTGATTGTGGTTTACACACCTGTCTTCGTCTTTTGTTTTGTTTGTTTTTTTTTTGTAAATTCCAACTATATATATATGTATAGGTGCAAATGTGGCTGTGTGGTAAGAAGCTTGCTTCTCAACCACATGGTTCTGGGTTCAGTCCCACTGCATGGCACTTTGGGCAATAGTCTTGGGCTGACCAAAGCCTTGTCCTTGTGAGTGGTTCTACCAAATTTACTCATAAAGCTTTCATTGACCTGAGACTATATTAGAAGACCCTTGCCTAAGGTACCATGTAATGGAACTGAACTAAGAACCATGTGGGTTGGCAAGCTGGCTTCTTACAAAACAGCCACAATATCTGTATATATGTGTGTTTGTGTGTGTGTGCACATTCATTAGTGTGTGCCCCTGATAAACATGAGGGTTATCAATGAGCATCACTGTCATACAAGTGATGTTGTTTGATGGAAAACATATCTGGCTATGGAAAAATATTACCTTACTTGGAAGCAGGTGAGGGTTGGCAACAGAAAGGGCACCTGGTCATAGAAAACCTACCTCCACAAATTTCATTGGAACTATACAAGCATGGAAAAGTGAATGTTAAAATGATAATAAAAAGAGGAAGAGGATAAAGGGGGGAGGGGAAGAGGGGAGAAGGAGGTGGAAGTGGAAGAAGAGGAAGTAGAGGAGAAAGAAAAGAGAAGTAAGAAGAAAAAGAGGTAGAAAAGGAAGTAGAAGAAGAAGGGGATGATGATGATGATGATACCCTCCTTAGAGACTAAACAGAGAACTGATTGTAATTCAACCACACAAAATGAACAATGCTTTCCAAATCAAGGCCAGCAGAGGGATGTAACTGACACCATCAACTTCAGTTGGTGACTGGCTCTTTATTTTTAATGCTTATGAAAAAAAATGAAAGGCAATGTTGACCTCAACACGATTTGAACTCAGTTCAACAAGAAGAAAAAGAAGGTTGGGTTAGTCAATACCATTGATCTCAGTACTTGACTGGTACTTTAATTTATGGATCTTGGGATGAAACACAAAGTTGACCTGACTGGGATTTGAACTCAGAATGCAAGGCATTTGTTCTGATGCTCAAACAATTCTGACAGCGACGTTTTCCATAATTATAATTCTTTTCAGTCTTGGCACAAAACCAAACCAAGGATCTGAGAGGAGGGACTAAGTCGATTATATTGAGTCCGGTACTTGACTGCTACTTTATTTTATTGACTCTGGGATCAGAGGCAAAGTTGACCCCAGCAGAATTTGAATTCATAAGGTAATGAGTCAAAAGAAAAACAGTTAAGCATTTTGTTTGATGCTCTAACGTAGGGGTGGGGAAACCCATTTTATTTCGCTTACAGGCTGATATACTCTTATGTACAAAATAGTAAATTTTTCAATTATAAAATTTATGCAATATTCGTATGCCTATTTGCGACATAGGTAGCGTTTCCACTACGACTTAAAAGAGTTAGACTCGAACAGAAACTCGTCCAGTAACTGCCATTTGAATGGAAATTTTGTTTTCACTAAAAAACACATACTGCTAGGTTTGTACCACTCCCTTGAGACCCAGCTACACTCTAGCTGAAATATAGAGAAACCTCATAAGTAATATAAATGTTCTAAATTCAGTGGTAGCGTTAATGAAGATGTTACGCGTTAATTTAATGTGTTAAACTTATCTTTATTAATACACATCGAATCATACATAGATATATACAATATCTACACAGATATAAGAGTTAGAACTTGTGATCCGCCCGCGGACCTTTTTCTTTGTAAATTTTTGCCCGCTGCACTAAAAAGTCTCTCCACCTCTGCTCTAACGATTCTGCCTGCACGCCCCATTAGGTTTCTGATTTTGGCATAAGGAGGGGAAGAATTGGCTGATACCTTCGATCCTTGTACTAGACTGGTACTTTATTGACTCTGAAAGGATAAAAAGCAAAGCTAAGCTCGGTGTTATTTGAGTAGAGAACGTAAAACCGGAAGAAATGCCGTTAAGTATTTTGTCCGATATATTAGCAACACATTTTAAATGTAAATCAAAATATAAAAAGAAAAAAACTCTTCGCATTAAAAAAATAACTCCACTGTTCGACAAACATAATGAAAGTACTTGGATGACGGAATGCAAAGATCACTCGAACCTAAATTCCGTTATGCATTTTAATCATTCTATTTCAGCTTACTCATCAGCACAGGCAAAGGACCAGGAAAAGACCACGGAGAGTGGATCAGCCGATTAAATCGTCTCTAGTTCTTGACCTCTATTTTATTTTAGTAACTCCTGAAGAATGAAAAGCAAAGTGAACTGCGATGAGATTAAAGTTAAGAGTATAAACTCCGCAAAGTATTTAATAATCGCCCTACCGATTCTGTTTCGGCATTTCATTCTTGTCAGTAATAATACTTTCTTACGTAGGTACAGAACCAAAAAGTTTGCAGATCATTTTATCGAGTTTAGGAAAATATAAAGTAAATATAACAACATAACTTCTAGGGATTCGATTTCAGAATGTAAAAAGCTGAAACAACAAATTACACTTCAATAGTACATACAATTACAGCAGCAGTAATAATATTGAAAACCACAAAATTGACAATTTTTTTCAGTTCGCCCGCATAGCTCAGTCGGTAGAGCATCAGACTTTTAAGTCCTCTCATGACATCTGAGGGTCGCGGGTTCGAGTCCCTCTGTGGGCGGAGAACTTTTTAAATTTTTTTTTTTATTTCTATCTTTATTGGATAAAGATTTCGTATACGAGTCTTATTCAAACAATTGTTTTCTGACGAAACTAATAAGATTATACTATATGTGCAGGATAGTAAATATAAAGAATCCATTCCGGAACATAGGAAGAGTTGTCTCCCCTAGTTTGAAAACTCTAATTAAGTCATAGTGAACGTCTTTTCTCTTTCACTGCATAAATATTTATAATTAACGTTTTAACGCTAATTCTATATGCAAATAAATTGCTACTAAATATGCAAATAAATTGTTATTATATATGTATCAATAGCATCCATTGAGTTGTGATTCTCTTTATTGAATCCAGACAATGATACATTATTTTTCGACTAAAAAAAAAAAAAAAAAGGAAGAAAAATGACACTCCGTCGGTTACAACGATGAGTGTTCCAGTTGATCCGATCAGTGGAACAACCTGCTCGAGAAAATAATGTCAGTCGCTGAGCGTACAACTGACACACATACCATTAACGTAATTTTCAGGAAGATACAAAATGTGGCAAGGCTGGCCTTCTGAATTTAGGTACAATTCATTTTTGCCAGCTGAGTGGAGTGCAGTAACTTGCTATAAAGTGTCTTGTTGAAGGACTCAGCGCGCCGCCAGGAATCGAACAAACGAACTTTTGATCGTGAGTCAAATACCCTAACACTAAAGCTACGCGTCTCTACACTTTTCCACATTACATATATGTGCCCTCCACTCCAACTTTGTTTCCCCATAACGAAGTTGTGGAGACGTAAACACACCAACAAGCAAGTGATGACACACACACACACACATGACTGGCTTCTTTCTGTTTCCGCCAACCAAATCCATTCATAAGGCTTTGGCCGGCCTGAAGCTATGGTAGAAGACACTTGCCCGAAGTGTCACGGAACCCGGAATAATGTGGTTGGGAAGCAAGTTTCTTACCGTTGAAAAAAAAAAAAAAAAAAACTTTTGAGTACAATTCCATCCTTTACCTTCTGGAATTTGTTAAGTAAAAACTTTTAACAAAATGAAAATTTCCAGGCCTATAGCATACTAAACACACATACCAGCAAATTCACCTCTGGTTATTTATTATTTTTTTCTTCAAATTATGCTGGTATCAGTAGAAATTTTCATTTTATAGAAAAATATACATTCAACAGATTCCAGAAAGGAAAAAGAAGAATAGTTCTCAAAAGTAATTTTTGCTCAACATATAACCGCAGGCGAGGTTGTGTGGTAAGAAATTTGCTTCCCAACCACACGGTTCCGGAGAAAGTATCTTTTACTGTAGTCTTGGGCGACCAAAGCCTTGTGCGTGGATTTGGTAGACGGAAACTGAGAGAAGTCCGTCGTACACACACACACACAAAGGCTAAAGACCCTCTTCGGTCATAAATGACCATGGAATTGCACCCTCCGTGGCACAAGCGTGGGCAAGGTTGTTTACAGAAGACCAGAATTTGTTAAGTAAAAACTTTTAACAAAATGAAAATTTCCAGGCCTATAGCATACTAAACACACATACCAGCAAATTCACCTCTGGTTATTTATTATTTTTTTCTTCAAATTATGCTGGTATCAGTAGAAATTTTCATTTTATAGAAAAATATACATTCAACAGATTCCAGAAAGGAAAAAGAAGAATAGTTCTCAAAAGTAATTTTTGCTCAACATATAACCGCAGGCGAGGTTGTGTGGTAAGAAATTTGCTTCCCAACCACACGGTTCCGGAGAAAGTATCTTTTACTGTAGTCTTGGGCGACCAAAGCCTTGTGCGTGGATTTGGTAGACGGAAACTGAGAGAAGTCCGTCGTACACACACACACACAAAGGCTAAAGACCCTCTTCGGTCATAAATGACCATGGAATTGCACCCTCCGTGGCACAAGCGTGGGCAAGGTTGTTTACAGAAGACCAGCAGTCGCTCGTGCACACCAGCCTTCCCTTTCCACGCTACCGATTTTTTCCAAGGGAAAGGCAAAGGCCGATATAATAAAATTTTCCAGTCTAATTCCTATGAAAATATGATGTTGTGGAGAGAAAATTTGGAGGAAATGTTACAGAGGTTTAAAAATCGAAAAAACTGTGTATTTATAGCCAATAACGAGACAAAAATTTTCTGTGTTTAGCGGAGCGGTTCAACTTTAAGGTTGTACCCTATGAAATTTATAGTTTAACGTCTGTGAAATGACCTCTTCATTGTATGTTTCTAAATAAACAGAAATAACTAATAAAATCAACATGTATCATTTTACTGTTTCTTTTGTCTCTTCATTGATTGTGTTTTTATTATTTTTTAAAATTTATGTGTACATCATTAATATATGTGTGGGTGTGTGTGTATGTGTGTGTGTGAAAGGGGACGTCTGTCTCCAAAACTTCAAAGTTGAGTAACGTTTTCATGCTTGGATTTGTAAACTACGATAAGAATAACACTGGTCAACGAAGAATTTGCCCCAAGAAAAAGAATACCTGTATCATATGTTTTTGCATGCTGAATTCATAGATAATGTCAAATTATCTGTACTAAGTTCACATATTCCATTCACCTTCATAATGCTAAGAAACTGCATAAATATCGCAAATAACTTTTGCTATATATGAAAAATATGTAAAATATTAAGACAATTGGCGAAGAATATCTATAATAAAATTCTAATTGATAGATATAAATTTTTATCAAAACAAAATGTACAGGTAGAGTAAATCTCCTTGTGAAGAATCAACACATGCGAATGGAACACAACACAATGTGCAGTTGTAATGGTAACAAGCTGTTAATGCCTCGCAGTCAACTTTAATTCCAAATTGTGTGTGCTCCAGTCACTGAATCCACATAATGTCGTTGATCGTTCACTGCCAGATGGTGATAACCTATGGCATTTAAATTATTATAAGCGGGTCGCTCATCTGAATGAATTACTGAACCATTTTCACATTCTCTCCCAATAATTGGGATCAGACTGTTCTCGTTACACCTATAGGAAAGTTGGTTATACATCATTAGATGTATACCTGACTTTCCTCTATAAAATTAAGAAATATATAACGGAACGCTGAACTCCAGACTATCAACTTAAACAACATTTATTCAGGTGGTAAATATATACATCTTTAGCTCTTGTTGTTACAACTTCTGTGTGTGTGAGCATAGTTGTTGGGACGTTGTTATGTAGATGTAAGCGAGCTGTCGAGTGTAAGTCCGAAAGATGAAGAGAGACAGCTAAACACGTAAAGAGACTGTCTCCAGAGTTGGAATGTTGGAGGCACTGCTTGACACGTCCATGCTCATGGCCGGCCGACCGAGAAAGAGATAGAATTAAGCGGGAAAGCTTGCTTGTTTAATTCCACGCATGCGTGAGACTACGCATGCGCACGGCGTTACTACACACCGTTCCACAAAAGTATCGACAGTCTGAGCCTTGTTTGAGACCAAAAACCCATGGTTCCTGTTGTTTC
>NC_142936.1:58822991-58852991 GCF_046866305.1 Octopus bimaculoides | reverse complement strand
GGCTAACACCTTTGCCAAAATCTTATAATCTGCGTTCAGCAGAGTTATGGGCCTAGAATTATGTATTTGGTTTCCCTTGTTCGGGTCCTTTTTCAGTAGCACCACCAAGCCACAGCCTACAGCAATGGGTATTCTCCCGATCTGCTGCCAGTTGTGATCGCTACCAAGAAGTTACCAAACAAGTCTGGCATATGAAGATAAAGCCATCCATTCCCGGAGATTTCTCTCCTCTGCAACCCGTCATCGCGTCCCGTGTTACTTCGGCTGTTATCGGCATTTCGCAGAACTTCGCATCCCTGGCTGAAAAGCGCGGCATGCTGCCGAAGTAGGAGGTGAAATACACCTCCATTCCCAGCATATCGCGCGTCCCGAACAGTTTGGCGAAGTACCGCTGAAATTCCGTAAATATTTGCTTGGATTCGTGTAGCGTGCGCCCGTCCCAGCCCATCAAATACCAAATTGTGGGTTTGTTGTCACGTTGCACTTCTGTCACCCGGGTCAATCGAACAGCTTTCGTACCAGCATGTCTTAGTGTACGTGCCCTAGCTCTGGCAACGCAACCTTCATGCTTGGCGTTGAAGAATTGACCAAGAGCCAATCTCGCCACCAGCATATCAGTCGCTATACCTCTCCTAAGCGCCTCTTCTAGCTTCCTAACTAGCTCTCCCTCTATCCTAGATTCCTCTAAGGCTATTTCCTTACTAAACCCTATCGCCTCTACTCTACTGCATACTGGGGTCGATCTAATCGACTGGTCCCCTCCTCCAAAATTTCGGGCCTTGTGCCGAGAGTAGAAAAGAATATTTTCTATGAAGGGAAATATACATACATACATACATATATGCATGCATGCATATATACATACGTACATACATACATACATACATATATATATATATATATATATATATATATATATATATATATATATGCATACATTGGTCGGTAGTTCATATATTCAAAAAAGAGTACCATATATTCAAAAGAGTATTACCAATAATTGTCGGAGCTCTGGGAACAATAAGCAAAAATCTCGAGAAGTACGTGGAACAAATAAGGGTGGAGCATTTGCAGAAAACAGCACTGCTTGGAACCACTAGAATACTCCGGAAGGTGCTCGAAAAATAAGAGGTGCTACCTTAGTTCACTGGTTGTGAACAGCTGACACCGTGGTACATCTTCAGCGTTAGAAGCTGTGCAAAGGCAATAAATAACAATAATAATAATAAATTTGGATCAAGTAGAAGATAGATTTGCAGGACTGCTCTTCCAAGTGTAGAATGTACAGTGTTTTAGTTGAGACCAGAACTTACATTGTATCAAAATATCCAAAGTTAGCTCAGCATGAATACAAAATATACACATAATAATATGCCTGTAATAATTCAGTGGAATTTTTGCAAGAAATTTAGTTTTGCATGCGCAGAAAAGACGCTATAACCATTTAGTGGGAATAGAAACGGAAGCTCGCGAAAACAATAAAGTGAAGTTGCTTTGGGACTTTCCTACACAAACTGAGGAAAGAATAGGATACAATACGCGCAAGTGTATATAGATGTATTTGTGTATCTGCGTGGTCTGTATGTGTTAAGAATGTATGTATGTATGTATGTATGCATGCGTATATGTAGTATGTATGTATGTATGTATGTGTGTGTGTGTGTGTATGTGTGTATGTATATGTGTGTGTGTATGTGTGCGTTTGTATGTACAGACACAGTTATGATATATGACGTCACTAGCTTTGTATACGTGATATTCAAGCCTACAATGACAAACTGAATATATCCAAGTTTTCAGCATTATCTTTGTGCTATGCACGATGTGGCAAAAACAAAGACATGGTGGTATCGTAAGTGTCTACCACAGCTGCATTTTGGATAACAATATATCGAACTATCTAAGTTATTAGTCGTTTTGAAAGGTACAAGTAGACTATAACATTGAAAATATTGTGTATATTCGTCATGTTTGATAACCTAACGCCATTTCAAGCATATTTTGTTGATATTTTCTGAGAAAAATTAAACAAAGAAACAAACAGTTTTCTTTCTGCTTGATTCGCCTAAAATTGAATCATGTTATTTCTAAAGCGTTTGTAGTAGAAACTCAATATGTTCGATATGTGTTGATCTGATAAAAGAAAAAAAAAACAAAGAATAGTAACAAACAACAAGCAAAAATAACGTATGAAATTGTAACTACTGTTTTATAAATTTTATTAAACGACAGAAGTAAGGTTGTAAGAAAAATGGACATCAAATTGTATGGGTCTTGTAATAAAATAACTGCTTCGATTGCAGATAGTAAGAGTATTAGTATTAGACTTGGAAAATCTGGTCCTATTTTGTATCTAGAAGCAACTCCTGTAAGTGAAAAGAAGGAGGATTTGAAAAAACTCGATAAGGCTAAGGACTTGGAAGAACTCGATAAAGCTAAGGACTTGGAAGAACTCGATAAAGCTAAGGACTTGGAATCTTCTGATCAGGCTAAAGACTTGAAATATCCTGATCAGGCTAAAGACTTGAAATATCCTGATCAGGCTAAAGACTTGAAATATCCTGATCAGGCTAAAGACTTGAAATCTCTCAGCGAAGCTAAGGATTTGGGAAAACTCGATCAAGTTAAGGACTCAGGAAAGCTCGGTCAAGGTAAGGATTTGGGGAAACTCGATGGAGCTAAGGCTTTAAAATTTTCCGATAAGTCTAAGCTCTCATCATCCGATCAAATTACAGAAAAAAGTGCTCGCAGTAAAGAACTTACAGGAAAAAAATCTAAAAAAAGACGTGATAGCCCCAAAAAAGACACAAAAGCACAAGAATCTTCAGTAAAGACATCAGCAAAGGAGCGAAGTCGAATTTCCGAAAATAAATCAGCTAAATACAGGACATCTGAATTACCCACAAAAACTTCGGTGACTGCTTCTAAAAAGCGATCCAGTTTTCAGTCTTCAAAAACTAGCATAGACAACATGATGAATATAGCAGCTATGGAGATCCCCGTCGAGGAAAAGAAGAACATCCCTTTTGACTATCAAGTACCGATCCTGACAGCGATTGATTCAACGCAAGAAGAGCTGAAAGCAGGAAGAATTCCCACTGCCATATATTCTGATGGTCTAAGGCCAGCTACAACAACATATCAGAAGGTATTAATGGATCACCACAGAAATTGTTTCCCTCCTCTCAGCTTCCTAAAGAAGGAGCCCAGAAAAAAACCATTTATGTTCAATTCTCAAACGACATTCGTGGATCGTCACAAAAATTGTTTCCCCGATTCCATCTATTACAAGATTTTTTCGTCAAGTAAATCTAAAACACGCGTTAAGACATACACGGAATATCACAAGAACTGTATTCCCAAATACCCAGGTGAACAGAACGGCCGCAAAAGGAAAATGTCTGTTTCCGAAGAAGTACTGACTCCAGCAACAGTGAAGAAAACACTCCTAGAACGTCACAAAAACTGTATCCCTATTATGGACTTCAAGGATACTTATTTCAAAACTGAAGAGCAGAAACGTAGATTATCCAGCAGTACTTCATTTTCACCCGAGAAAGCATCGCTCGACAGATTTATCAACAAATTCGATAAAAAAGTTGAAACAGTGATTCCAAGTCCAAAACTCCCGAGAGGCGATCAAACGATACATACTTTACCAAAACCCGATGATAAAAGTACAGTCGCGTTGAAGAGTGTTGCCCCAATGGCAGAACCCGAGAAGACTGCGAATGAAGGGCTTGGCACTATTACCGATGACAATAACGATGAAAAAGATGAAGAAACAACGATTCTCAGTCCAGACATTCCAGCAGGTGATGAAAACGAGCATACCTTACAAGAGACCGGTCAAAACATAGAACAGCCTCTTCTTACATAAAACTGCGCTGTGTAAGAGAACAATGTTTCTATTCACACGACTATCCGTAGCGAATTACAAATATTTATTTAAATTAATGATGATGATGATAATAATATTAACAATAATAAATAGCAAAAAATTTAGTTATTGCGAAAAGATCTGGCGCAAGCACCAAACATATCAGTATTATATTAAAGTATTTGGGCATTCTGACATAGAAGTTGTTTAAGAATTTTGACGAATGTTCTTTATAAGAAAGGAAATAGTATTTTGGGAGAAAGATATAAACTAAATTTTCTCTTTAGAAATGTTTATATAAATGTGCTAGCTGTGCACCCTCAACATATACGCTTTGTACATACGCATACTGTTATCCATATACACACATCTACACACACATATATATACATATGCACATATGCACACACATTTACATGCACACACATTACAAAAGTCCATTATCCTGACCTCTTCCACTTAATCCCTTGTGCTCTTGCCTGGTAAGTATCAACACAATTCCAAGCGTTCATCAGAGGTAAGTGACTTCTAACTAAGATATTTATCAGACTCAAAGTTGTGGGTAGCGACAATCAACGAATAGAGGAAGTCTTATGCGCTATTTCATATTGTAGCGACTCACAATAACTTTTGGTTTCTTCCGTCCCTTTCTCTACCTTTCTCAAAGGTCTCGCTTTTTCTTTTTCGTTTAAGTTGCTTGTTTGTATGTATGTATGTATGTATGTATGTATGTATGTATGTATGTATCTATCTATCTATCTATCTATCTATCTATATACATGATTGCTGAAGTGGTGGATGTGGTGGTGGTGGGTTACACACCAGAACAAGTAAAAAATATTTGACGAAACTGCACTCTTCTGAAGGCACATGCCTGTTAAAACTTTTAGTTCTTGAGAAGGAAAATCAAGACCAACAGCTTCCAAAAGTCGTCTAGAACTTCTTTTGAGAGGAAATGCCGCTGGTGTTATGAAATTAAAGCCCCTACTCGTGTATCGCACCAAAAATTCGAAAGTCCAAGGGCTTTGAAGGGTTACACAACGGTTAATCTACCTCTTGAGTTGGCGTTCAAAGTTTCCTGACACTCCTATACAGGTTGATGGGAAAGACCTAAAATATCTAGTCATTTACATATTTTGGTAGCAATGTGAATACGAGCGCTTCCCTTGAGGAAATCGTCAACCATCTTGCAAGAGCAGCCAACACATTTGGAAAACTCCGTCATCTCTTCTGGAATGAAAGGGGCATTAAACTTAACACCAAAGTGCAAGTCTATAAAGCTGCCATTCTTACTACTCTCTTGTATGGTCCAGAATCGTGGACACCCTATGGACGGCACATTAACCAACTAGACATCTTCCATAAAGGCTGTCTCAAAACAATTTACGGTTATTCACTAAAAGACAAAGCTTCTAATGCCGATCTGTTTAGCAAGAGTAAGATTAGTGGAACAGAGAGCTTCCTCATGCAGTCGCAATTGCGCTGGCCATATCGTTAGAATGAGTGACGAAAGAATATCCAAAGTTTTCATGTACAACTAGCTTGATGGTGAGAACAGCAATGTTGGTCGACCATGGCTTAGATATAAAGACAAGTTGAAGAGTAACCTCTCAGCAGTCAATATACTCACAACATCTTTGAACAAACAACTCTGGATCGAACAAAATGGAGATCGTCGTGTCAAAATGGTATAAGAAATTTTGTTGCAACCAGCATTAACAGGTTGAGGTGCAAGGCAAGGGAGAAAAGCGGCTGCAAATATACCGCCTGCACTGACCCGTAATCCTCAAACTTGCAACACATGTGGGCTTCTTTACAAATCGTTTGTGGGGCACAAATGTCACATTCGACATAAGCATTATGACTGACGTCAGATCATCATAAGTTGAAACCAACAGGAGAGTCCATATATATCAATTAGAAAATGGAGGATAATATGCTGAACCCAACGACTTGCGGACAGTGTATCCCGTTGAATTCATTAACTTAATTTGTTCCAACCGTAGCTAAGCCTAGGTAGTTTCAAACAATAGTTGTCCAATTAGATGGGAGGAATTAACTGTAGAAATTAACCCTCCCCAAATAGCAGCAGAACGATTTACCCGTTGGAAGAAGTAACAGGATATCCTACACCGCAAAGTTAGAAAGTTTGGCATATTATTATTATTATTGTTGTTGTTGTTGTTGTCGTCGTCGTCATCATCATCATCATCATCATCATCATCATCATCATCATCACTGTTATTGCTACTAGAATATTAATAACTCCTATGAAATGAACTTCTACATAAACCCATTCAAAATATATAGAACTGACGCACACACTCAGCAATTTTTTTTATTTTAAAAAAGCATAAACAGCCTTCGAAACACAGGAGATAGCGTTGGTACCAGGGACCATGTACGTAGGAGAATGCTTGTGTATACATATTTGTATTTGTATACGTATGTGTGAGGGGATAGATGGATATGGACACACATGTGTACTCACATATATATATGATCTTGAATCATTGAGCTTCTAAGTATGGTTATGCACACGGACTTATATATATATATTGGAGTGTCTATAGCTATTTGTATGACCTCATGTACTGTTTGTAGGCTTTTTATGTGCCTTATATTTTTATATTTTCTATATGTTATATTTTCATTTTTCATTTATTTATTTTTTATTTTATTCTTGCTGTACCCTTATTTTATTTTTATTTTTGTTTTTGTTTCTATTTCACTTTTGTTTTTATCTCTTACTGTATATTTGTATGGAATTCTTTGTGAATCTCTGAAGAGGCCTAGCGAATCGTGCATGTACCCCCATTTCAGCATTTCATCTGCTAATTACTCCGGCAGGAACTATTCGGATAAAATGGGGCATGCCAAAGCTAGGCCGAAACAGCTGTAAGATTAAGTTTATTCTCAAATTCCTTATGTACTTTTATTTGTAAACCCGGTTGTCAATATAACATGGTTTGTCATAAACACTTGTAATCGTGGTTTTTTGTCACTTTAGTTACAAATTAAGTTAATGAATTCAACGAGATACACTGTCTGCAAGTCGTTGGGTTCAGCATATTATCCTCCATTTTCTAATTGATATATATTTAGGGTACCCCCCCCTTTTTCCCGCTCTCACTTATTACACTTGGTATAACACTAGTGTAACAATAATTGGGTACCCTCCCAGCAGTATATTGGATAGATACTATCCCTTAGTGGGTTGAATCCTCAACCCCTAACTTCAACATTTAAATTTAATTTGGCAAAATATTTTCGTCGCTTTGAGACCATGACCTGTTCACTGACAAAATTCCGTGCTGCATCGGAGAAAGTACCAGTTAGTTCGTGATATATGTATGTATGTATGTATGTATGTATGTATGTATGTATGTATGTATGTATGTATGTATGTATGTGTGTGTGTGTGTATGCATGTATGTATTTATGTGTGTGTACATGTATGTGCGTATGCATGTGTACACGCGTATGCATGTGTTCATGCCTATACACACGTATGTATGTATATATGTATGTATGTATGTATGTATGTATGTAGTCGATTCAAACATGAACAAGCAAGAAAAAACACGAAAAAACAATAACGCGAGGATGTGGAATAAGTACAGTGTTATTGGATGCTCAAGAAAAGAAAGAGGATTTAACGTTTCGATCGGAGTTCTTCGTCAGAAATATAGGAAAAGTCCAAAGAAGGGAAGACAGAGAAAGAATATCGCCAACGATGCACACGTACATATGTATGCACGTGAGTATTTAGGTGTGTATACGTGTCTGTGTGTGTGTACATGTGTATGTACATGTGAACGTATGTTTATGTACTGATATGTGTCTGTTCAAGTTGTATACATGACGGCTACTTTGTTGAAGGTTGTATATACATACACACACATATACATATATATACATATATGTAGACACACACATACACACACACTCACACACACATATGTGTGTATATATATATATATATATATATATATATATATATATATATATATATATATATATATATATATATATATATATATACATATATATATGTGTGTGTGTGTGTGCGTGTTTATATATATACAACCTTCAACAAAGTAATAGCCCTGTATACAACTTGAACAGACACATATCAGTACATAAACATACGTTCACATGTACGTACACATGTACACACGTCTACACGTCTACTCACGTACATACATAAGTACATAGTACATACATACATAATACATACATACATACATACATACATACGTATCATGAACTAGCTATTACTTAATCAGATGCAGCACGGAATTTTGTCAGTGAATAGGTCGCGGTCTCAAAAGCGACGAAAATATTTTGCCAAATTAAATTTAAATGTTGAAGTAAATCTAACGGTTTTTGTGTATTTTAAATGGCTTATAAATACATTCCACGCTGCAATTATATATATATATATATATATATATATATATATATATATATATATATATATATATATATAATAAAACGGAAGATGTGTGTATGTGTGTTTATCATCCGATTTCGTTTACGCTGGGAACTTACATCACTTATGTTTCAGAGATGGTCACAAGCCCTTGAAATTTTCCACATAATGAGTAATGCCGTCCCTAGGGGACGAAAACACCTACTCATAGGTAAATAACAAATACCAACGATTGTTGTTTCAAGGGACATTACTCCCTTGATGACATAGTCATGCTACTTTCACTTCGTCTTCTACAGTTTTTACAATGCCCATTCACTGCAAACCGCCGATACTTTCACTTCCTTGAGGTAGCCATGTAATTTAAATCAACTTTTAATTATTTTTTAAATGCCTTCAGAAATTAATCAATATCATATATATTCTCTGCTTTTACTCAAAGTTGTGACAGTTATACAGATTTTACATTTTCTGCAACCTGCCGATATTCATACGTTAGCATAGAGCTGTTCTTGCACCTACAAATGCAGCTGTCGCCACTCTTAACTACGACTTAGTAAGCTACCTTCTCAAGAACGTTGTTGCAGATCAGTTGACACTGTTACCAATCTCGATCAGGTTACACACTTCCCAACAGAATTTCTCGACTCCAAATATCCTCCCGGACTCCCTCCCCATGAACTTCACTTAAAAGTCGGTTGCCCTGTCATCCTCCTACGCAATCTAAACGCACCCACACTATACAATGGAACTCGCTTTGTGGTCAAACAAATGATGGATCGCGTCATTGAAGCGCAAATTATCACTGGACATGGAAAAAAACGATACCGTTTTATTCCGAAGATTCCACTAACCCTAAAAGACCATATGCAGAGAGTTCAGTTCGCTCTCAAATTCAGCTTCACCGTGACAATCAACAAAGTCAATCGCTGAAAGTTGTCGGATTGGACCTTCGAACGTCATGATTTTCACATGGACAGTTCTATGTCGGTTGTTCCAGAGTTGGCCATCAAGACAGCTTATTTATCTATGCTCCTGAAGGAAAAACCAAAAATGTCGTCTACAAAGCAGCCCCACAGTAGTTACTCCGCTACTGCAATCTTCACATTTACGCCAATCTGTAGCCATTAGCAATTAGACTTTCTACAAGCATTACATTGATATTTTGTTTCATTTCCGTGATTGCTATTAACAATGACCATTCTTACTTCACGCACACATTTCGCTCATAAGCGTGCTCTGACAATTATTTTTGTATATGCCATTGTTCTTACTTTTCTTTATCATACATGAATTAATTGAAAAACGGTTCAATGCGGTTGTGTCAGGCATTGCGAATAAAATAACTACATGCTACAAAACGCGTCAGGTAAGATATAGTATCCCCAATGCCTACAGCAATTGCGATCTCATTTCATGGACTTTCATTTATTACTAACTGTCAAATTTCTGTTCAAAAAAGCTTTATTCATTACCTAGGTTGCTTAATACCATATAATAAACTACTAACGAAATTGATAATTATACATTTTACGTTTATCAACTCCAAACTGCGGGTTAATTCAGCTCAGATTCTTCTACTATATTTACTGCGAAATGCTGATACTCTACTGACTGGGGTACGCGGGGTGGGTGGGGAGTGTTGGCTATAAGCGTAGTTCTTCAGCGATAACATTGTTTCTGACAGTAAGTCTTTGATACCATCATTTAATCCTATCGTCTGCTCACTGTATGTAAATCTGTTAAAACTACACCGTTAAAAATAAAGGAAATATACTGTTATGATATAGACAATCCATCACTAAGTCCAAACAAGTATCATGCTATACTACTGAGTATACAGAAACACATATGTTATACATTCAGCGCTGGGTTAACCATTAAGTCAAATAAGCACGTGCTTAGGGCATCAAGAGAAGGAGGATGCACCACAGAAATGGTAAATGGTTTACGGCACAGAAGAAATCATTTTAAACTTGTTAAAATGATATTCAGGATGCCTTTATCTCTACTCAGTATAAATACAGATGTATTACCTAAAATTAATTTCGAGGATTTGATCAAAGACATTGCAATTCAAAAAAGTAGGAGGAAACTTTTCAAATATAAATATAATGGGAGTATACAAAAATAAACATTATTTTCCTTCTTACTGTTTTGTTTTGAAAGCAAAATTGTAGTTCAGAGGAAAGTCACATGCATATTACATCATTTAAAAGACATAAGGAATTTCTGTCAACAAATGCATTAGCAGAAAAGGAATAAATCGCTTACGCCCGCAGAGTGATTCGAACCCGCGACCCTCAGATTTCTCCACTATATTACTCGTAAAAGTCTGATGTTCTACCGACTGATCTATGCGGGCGGCTACGATCGATCACATGCACCAATACTCTTTATTGTGAAAATACATTCTGATAAAAGTAATTTATTCTGTCTTGTTCAGCGTAAATCTGTTAAAACCACACTTTTATAACATAGGAAATATACTGTTAAAATGTAGACAATATAGCATTAAGCTCAGCCATGTATTATGCCATAATATAGCATGTGCTGACATAGGAATATTGTCTTATATGTATGACAGTAACTAACATGGACATTATGGTGTCAATGACTCACTCAATGACAGCAGTGGCATCTGTCAAACAAAACATGTATTAACGGGTTTTCAACATGGCAAATAACCTCTCCACATGCACCTTACATTCATTGTTCATTACGCAAGTGTATTACTATATTTCTAATACAAAATGTCCCATATTTATGAGCAAAGTGAATGTAGAAGAGACGAGAGAGTGAGAATGGCTCATGTTTACACTTATAATATTTACGGTACATAAATTTTGTTTTATAAAGAGCAGATCTTTGTGTTGCCGCAATTCTTTCAACAAGTCGGTACTCCGCGTTTTCTAATGACTGAAGATGTAATTACTTATGTATTTATGTTTACCTATGGTATGTGTGTTTGAAGTCATGCACGAGTTGTATGATAACGCGAAGCAGTTTTATCAATTCTGTCAATACATTCATTTTAAGAAAACAAAAATAAATAATACATTCAGGCTTGCAAAGAAATTCGAACCCACAACCCTCAGATTCTTCTACTATATTTATTGCGAAATGCTGATACTCTACCGACTGAGGTACGCGGGGTGGGTGGGGAGTGTTGGCTATAAGCGTAGTTCTTCAGCGATAACATTGTTTCTGACAGTAAGTCTTTGATACCATCATTTAATCCTATCGTCTGCTCACTGTGTGTAAATCTGTTAAAACTACACCGTTAAAAATAAAGGAAATATACTGTTATGATATAGACAATCCATCACTAAGTCCAAACACTTATTATGCTGTACTACTGAGTATACAGAAACACACATGTTATACATTCAGCGCTGCATTAACCATTAAGTCAAATAAGCACGTGCTTAGGGCATCAAGAGAAGGAGGATGCACCACAGAAATGATAAATGGTTTACGGCACAGAAGAAATCACTTTTAACTTGCTAAAATGATATTCAGGATCCTTTATCTCTACTAAGTATAAATGCAGATGTGTTACCTAAAATTAATTTCGAGGATTTGATCAAAGACATTGCAATTCAAAAAAGTAGGAGGAAACTTTTCAAATATAAATATAGTGGGAGTATACAAAAATAAACATTATTTTCCCTCTTACTGTTTTGTTTCGTTTTGAAAATAAAAAATTATTTTATGGATTGTTATTGTTTATATTTTGAATTATATAATCTTTTATGGGGGCACCAAAATCTTTCAAGTGCTTAGGGCCTCGGTGGGTCTTAATCCGGCCCTGCAGAAATGTCTGTATTATTATGGGCAGATATAACACGTTTTTCTACTGTAATTTCAGTAAAATTTGTAGATATTAGTGTTATTTCTATTCAATAATAATATATGTTCTCTATACGAAAAAATGAAGTAACTTTCTAACTTTAAGCCATGAGACTTAAATAGCATGGTACTAACATGTAATGGCATGGTACTAACAACAAAATTTTTGACACATGGCGGTGACCAAACGGTGAGACATGCTTACGAAGAAAATTGCCGCATAAATTATAACGAAATGAACGATGATTGAAAAACCATTGTGATTGACTCTGTCACAACATAGACAAGAGAGATAATCGAAACCCGCAGTATTTTGGCGTCCGTGTTGTATAGGAACTACTCAGTGTTTCTGTCAAACGTTGGTGAAATTCTCACTAGTGATTGATTGTGCAAGGCGAGTGGAATTATGAATTCATACGAAAACGTAACAGTTTCTGGCATATATAAGGACTGCAGAAACAGAGAGAATGAAGTCAAAGGTGTAGGGAAGTGGTTATACTCCATTAGGTGTACACCGCTTCCGTACATTAAATTTCTAGAAGAAACAACGGAACGCAGATTCTGAACAACATAACAATATTTATTTACAGTGGAATTCAGTTCACGCTTGGAGGGAATTCGGTAGCTCGTCGCCCTCGGTTACTGAGACGCCTCCTGAATGATTTCCGTGGTTATTTGTGAAGCTCTGGTGCTGACATGTGAGAGAGCTCTGTTGGACGTCTTGGCTCGACGGAGTTCAGTCAACGAAGAGACTGAGAAAAGGCGCCAAAGCTGGGTGTCGAACTCTACGCATGCGCATGAGACTCTTCCTGTATTCCTTCCGGAACTAGTCCCTGCGCATGCGTGGATAAAACTGCGGACATTGAACATATAACAGTCGTCTGCTATAAGAAGTCAATACAAAGGTAAATAACGAGAATTAACTGAATTAGTATATTGAATGAGATTCACAGATTTTGGCCCACAAACGTCGAGCTTCTGGTTTAATTTGACCTGTTGTTTTAGAAAATAATCATAGAGAAAATGTACTGTAATATGTATGGTGATTGATGTATGGTAATATGTATGTATGGTAATTGATGATGTATTCGAAGATCGGGTGTTGAAATCTGAGTGCCGAGTTATAATAGATATTATATTTGTTTAGATTGACTCATTCTCTGAGGGTCAGGTATTAACTTGGTAATATTATGTTGAAATACTGCAGCAGTTGTTCTATTGTATCAAATATTCATAATAGAAACAATATTGTTGTTCAGTGATTAAGGCGACAAGCTGGCAGAATCATTAGGAGGCCGGGCAAAATGCTTGGCGGCATTTCGTCGGTCTTTACGTACAGAATTCAAATTCCGCCGAGGTGTAATTTGCGTTTCTAGCGTTTCGAAGTCCATAAAACAAATACCAGTTGAACATATGTGTCGATGTTGAAATTGCTGGCCTTACAGCAAAATTGTAGTTCAGAGGAAAGTCACATGCATATTACATCATTTAAAAGACAACGAATTTCTGTCAACGAATGCTTTAACAGAAAAAGAATAAACCGCTTGCGCCCGCAGAGGGATTCGAACCCGCGACCCTCAGAGCTCTCAACTACATTATTCGTAAAAGTCTGATGTTCTACCGACTGAGCTATGCGGGCGGTTACGATCGATTACATACACCAATACTCTTTATTGTGAAAATACATTCTGATAAAAGTCATTTATTCTGTCTTGTTCAGCGTAAATCTGTTAAAACCACACTCTTTTAACATAGGAAATATACTGTTAAAATGTAGACAATATAGCATTAAGCTCATGTATTATGTCATAATATAGTATGTGCTGACATAGGAATATTGTCTTATATGTATGTCAGTAACTAACATGGACATTATGGCGTCAATGACAGCAGTGGCATCCGTCGAATGAAATATGTAAGAACGGATTTTCAACATGGCAAATAACCTGCCTAATATTCAAGTGTATTACTATATTTCTAATACAAAATGTCACATATTTATGAGCAAAGTCGTAACCCGCATAGCTCAGTTGGTAGAGCATCAGATTTTTATGTATGATAGAGTAAAGGAATCTGAGGGTCGCGGGTTCGAATCCCTCTGCGGGCGCAGGCACTTACATTTTTTTTAGGCGCCGGAATGGCTGTGTGGTAAGTAGCTTGCTTACCAACCACATGGTTCCGGGTTCAGTCCCACAGCGTGGCACCTTGGGCAAGTGTCTTCTACTATAGCCTCGGGCCGACCAAAGCCTTGTAAGTGGATTTGGTAGACGGAAAATGAAAGAAACCCGTCGTATATGTATATATATATATATGTGTGTGTCTGTGTTTGTCCCCACCACCAACATCGCTTGACAACCGATGCTGGTATGTTTACGTCCCCGTAACTTCGGCAAAAAATTTAACGCCATCTAATGTCTATTCAGTGTACATAAATCCTTCAAAAGCACACCATTAAAATAAAGGGAATATACTGTTAAGATATAGACAATCCCTTACTAAGTCCAAACACGTATTATGTTATACTACACAGTATACAGAAACACAATATTATATGTCTGTATTATAATAGTCAGATATAACAAGTTTTTCTACTGTAATTTGTAGATTAGTGTTATTTCTCTTCAGTTTTTTAAGAAATAATGTGTGTTCTTCATAAGAGGAAATGAAGTAACATTTTAACCATAAGTCATGAGGTAACATGTAGCAGCATGGTAATAGCAACAAGATTTTTGACACATTTCGTGCAATAAGGAAAATATTTCGATTAACGAAGTGCCGGCAAGTATAAAAATAATGAAAGAACTGTTTGTAAAATGTTCTATCGATACTGAGAAAGCCCGAACTGTTCTATTGATAGTGACAAAGCAAGAATATGAAATTTAAAAAAAAAAAGAGAATATCAACTTTACAAAACCAAGGGAAAGAACTTTTCAATTGATTTTCTCCCTTACACTGCAAACTCTGATATCATTCATTGAAAATTAATATTTTCTATGAAGGAAAGTGGCGAGCTGGCAGAAACATTAGCAAATCGGACAAAATGCTTAGCGGTATTTCGTCTGCCTTTACGTTCTGAGTTCAAATTTCGTCGAGGTCGACTTTGCCTTTCATCCTTTCGTACCAGTTGCATACTGGGGTCGATCTAATCGACTGGTCCCCTCCCCAAAAATGTCGGGCCTTGTGCCTAGAGTAGAAAAGGATATTTTCTATGAAGGGAAATACACACACACGCACACGCACATACATATATAAAATATATATATATATATATATATATATATATATATATGCATACATTGGTTGGTAGTTCTTATATTCAAAAGAGAAGCAGACTAGTAGAATTTCTGATCTGTCTGCATCTGAAGAAATGTTTAATAAGCATGCCGCCTATAATAATCAAGCACTACATGTCAGTGGTTTCTCACAAAAAATAAAATTCTTGTCTAATACAAAGCTTAACCACCCAAGACAATTAGATCCTAATTATATGCACCCTAAAACAACGATTATAGTAGGAGCACTCAACCCAATACTCCACACCGTAAATATCAACTTACTAAACATATTCAGCCACCCTCCTCAAAATCTCATACAAAATATTATCCTGAAGATAGAGTTGCATCTCAAATAGCCACTTGGAAATTGAATTCTATGCTCTCATGATTACCTAATAAAAGTGGGGAAAGAACCATACTTTTGTATACCTCCGGTTCTCATTAATTGTTAGAGGCTTACCAGAGCAATTCTTTGCCATTACCAAATCTAATTTCCCACCTCACCATAAGTACCACTCAATCTTTAACTGATCTACACTGAAATTATCCTATTCCACTACACCTAACATGGGATCACTTATAGCCTCATCTAATAAACACAAATTTAATAGACATAACCCACCAACCACAACTAATAATAATAATAATAATAATTATAATAATAATAATAATAATAATGAGAACACTAGCACCAACATCAATAGTACTATTTACAATAATAGGGTTTGCGCCACCAACTGCAACAATAAAGCTGCATTGACTATCTCTTATGAGACAAGAATATCTAACAACACAGACTACATGGAAAACCAGCACTCTGCAGCCACTGATGAGTTCTCATATCTATATCAGCTTCCCCAGCTCATTTGAGGTATTACCCATGCAATAGTTTTTCTTGCCACAGTCTCGATATTTCTTTCAAGCTTTCCTGCCTTGCTTTTGTTTTACACTTTCTTTATCATTATCATCATTATTAAATAAACACCATTAATCTTTCTCTTCTCGTGGTTATAGATTCCTTGAGACCTTTATATATTTCCATTAATCCAAATGCCATTTGACGACATAAGATCACTTGATCAAATTATTGTATTTATCTTATTATCATATTTTATTTTATTTCATTTTAAAGATCAGTACCTTATTATCCCCACTTAACTCTTTTTCCACACCTCACCTTATTTAAACCTACTATAATTAAACATTAGTTAATTAATGTATATGATTAACTTAACAAATTTCTTTACTCAACATATCGAGTTATTTTATTCAATCATCAATTACAGAATTTTAACTTTTGTTTTTACTTTGGTCAGTAAGGGTCATTTCTTATTTGCTTCTATCTAGACATCAAATGAAATGACTTCTGTTCCCTTCAAATTTTGCTTTCATGACCTGGACATCAATATCACATTTCGTACAGATTCAGTGCTGAGTTGCTGAAGCAGAAATATCATTATAGCAAATATTCTGCTCAATAGCACAGATTTGCTTGTCACTTCCTTTACTTTAACCACTTGAGCATATCCCTTAGTGGCTGACAATGAGTAGGAGTAGGAGCATAATAGCCATATGTTGAAAGGGATTGTTTGGAGTTTGAATAAATATAACAACAGCAAAGTTTGAAGGAAATATTAGCCATTTTTCATACTTTCTAGGGATAAGCAAATAGGAAATAACAGTTTCTACTCAAGGAAAAAAAAAATCATATTACTCAGTGTCATGATATTTGTTATTCATTTATTATTTTATTTATTTCATCCCTAAACTCTATCATTTACTCTACTGGAACTTAGAGATAATTTTATATATTTTATTTATTTATTCTCAATAAACATACATTTTTCACAAATATTTCAAAATTTAATATTTTAATATTATTTGCCTCAATAGCTAACAACATTATAACCAGTTGAACCATAAATCTCTCCCCACCACTTTGCCTTATCACATTCACTATTTTAAGTTCTATCATCTGAGAACTTCATTATCTTTTATTAATAAAACCATTTTTACAACCCTTTAACACACCCCACACCTCTGGCTATCTAATAATCCTAGACCACACTGCTGGTCAAAGATATAATGAGGCTAATGGGTATTTGTATATCTGGTGTTCCTCATTCCATATCGCCAAACATTCCTTCCCTACTCACTCAATTTTCTCTATCTCTCTATGCGCATATATGATGACTATATGAGAGTGTGTGTGTGTGTATGTATATATATGTTTGTGCCTGTGCATCTGTATATGTCCATTTATATACGCATACATATGTATGTGTCTATGTATGGCCACGTATGTGTGTTTATCCATCCATGTATATATATGTGTATATACACACCTTTGCATATATGTGTATGTACTGGTACATGAGCACTTGTATATGTGTGTTAGCATGTGTGTGTGTGTGTATATATATATATATATATATATATATATATATATGTAAATATATATGTGTGTGTATACACATACATCCCTTTAACTCCTTTCTCAAATACGCCCTCACTATACAGTCTACTATCTATCTACTTTCATACATTTCTCACTCTATCTCTCTTCACACTATGATATACTCTTACAAGGCCTTCCAACTCAAATTTGATTTACTTTCTTTTTAAAAATGGAACTAGTAACTTCCATTTTCCTTTGCCAAGGATTCTCCTCAAAACTTCACCTATTGAACACAACCAACTATCTGACATTTTTTATTCTAGATTTTATTAACTCCTCAATCACGGGAATATCAAAGACATCTATCTTCTACCCTGGACATTCCTTGGTCTCTCAAAGAACTGTAACTACTAATATTCTCGATTGAAGATATTCCACATTTCTATATTTTCTTATTTCTCTCTTTCCGATGACAGTATATTTGGTTTACACGAAATTTTTTTAACTCAATAACATATGGTCTCTATGCTTAGCTATTCTAGAAACAGCTGCGAGGGACCTTACATCATCATTGTTTAACGTCCGCTTTCAATGCTAGCATGGGTTGGACGATTTGACTGAGGACTGGTGAACCAGATGGCTACACCAGGCTCCAATCTGATTTGGCAGAGTTTCTACAGCTGGATGCCCTTCCTAACGCCAACCACTCCGAGAGTGTAGCGGGTGCTTTTACGTGCCACTGGCACGAAGGCCAGTCAGGCGGTACTGGCAACAGCCATGCTCAAAATGGTGTATTTTACGTGTCACCTGCACAGGAGCCAGTCCAGCGGCACTGGCAACGATCTCGCTCGAATGTCTTTACACATGCTCTTTCTTTCTTTCTTTCTTTTCCCCAGGACCTTCTTGATGGGGAACCAACTTATAATAATAATACGGCCTTATTGCTCTTATTTCTCCCTGGTGATAGCTGGGACATGTGGGCTACTGAAATATCTTCCAGTCATTAAAAGAAGAGGCAGTCTTTGAGAATCAGTACAAGCTATATTAAGGGTGTACTTTCGTGAAGAGAGGCTAACATTTGGAACAATCATGAGGGCTCTAGTTACATGTGCGCTTGTTTGCTTCATGTTCTTACTTGATGTGGCTGGGGATATCCCAGGTTAGTGATCTCAGAGATGTCGTCATGCGTAGAGCTGACCAGGTCAACCAGTGCTCTCCATTGCTGGCAGTTCCATGCCACAGCCCCTCTGCATCCTCCAAGGTGGCGTCAAGCTTCTGGAGATCTCTCCCAAACACCTCTAGCCATCAGGTGCTGGGCCCACCACGAGTCCTCTTCCAGCTCGCAACTATTGCATCAAATGAGAGTAAAGCCCTAGTAGGATGATCTAGCGGGAGAAGGAAGACATATTGCCCATGTTTAAGTAGGAGGTGGTGAGAAACAATATTGTTTTCTTCGTACGAATAATGTTGTGGGCTTTGTTTTTTCTGTTGAAGACAAGATTGGAATGTTCTTATCTGAAGATGCCTTCAAGGCCTTTGATTATGGAATCGGTACAAATTGGCATATGGTTATTAGGTTACATGTAGACGATGGATGTATGGTGGAGATTAGGAAGGTATGCAAGTTATTTTTATGTGCATAAGAGAGTGAGCATTGATGGACATGATGGGAAGTAGGTCCTTGATAAATAGAAAGAAGTAAGTTGAGAAGAAAACCAAGCCATGAGACACGTCAGTGTTGTTAGAATGTGAGACAGGAAGTGCCCTGTAAACACACGCTGCGATAGCGCAATTTTCTGCGTGTTGGTCCCAGTAGATATTTAAAACGACACCATTCAAACCAGAGAGGCCATATTGGATGTAGAAATCCCCGTGGAAAATTTGAAAAAGTTATGAAAATGAAGCTAAAGCGATGAAACCAGATCTTACGATGGAAATCAAACTGTCGTCTGGGTGTATAGGTGTGAGTTAAGATAAAAACACCTGCTATCAAACATCCAGAAATTAATGGCAGAAACGGTTGAAGAGGTTTATCTCAGAAAAAAAACCGTATTTAAGGTTTTGATGGATAATATTATTGCAGGATTACCTGTATGTTTTAGTAGTGTTAAAGCATACAGGCTCACAATCGTAAGGTCGTGAGTTCGATTCCCAGCAGCTCATTGAGTCCTTGAGCAAGATATTATTTCATGTTACCCCTGTCCACTCAACTGATAAAAATGAGTTGTGGCTGTAATTCAAAGGACCAGCCTTGTCACGCTGACTGCCTTGAGAACTACATTAAGGGTACGCATGCTTGTGAGTGATCAGCCACTTGTACGTTAATTTCACGAGAAGGCTGTTCCGTTGATCAGACCAACTGGAACACTCGTCGTCATAACCGACGGAGTGCCAGATGAAAGTGGTGGGACGAACATTTTATTTTCTTGTGGAAATATTTCATAGTATCTGAAAGTGAATGAGAAGAAGAAGAAGAAGAAGAAGAAGAAGAAGAAGAAGAAGAAGAAGAAGAAGAAGAAGAAGAAGAAGAAGAAGAAGAAGAAGAAGAAGAAGAAGAAGAAGAAGAAGAAGAAGAAGAAGAAGAAGAAGAAGAAGAAGAAGAAGAAGAAGAAGAAGAAGAAGAAGAAGAAGAAGAAGAAGAAGAAGAAGAAGAAGAAGAAGAAGAAGAAGAAGAAGAAGAAGAAGAAGAAGAAGAAGAAGAAGAAGAAGAAGAAGAAGAAGAAGAAGAAGAAGAAGAAGAAGAAGAAGAAGAAGAAGAAGAAGAAGAAGAAGAAGAAGAAGAAGAAGAAGAAGAAAGGGTTAATATACGAAGAGAAATGTATAATGTATGCTTCTTGCAGAAAACAAATTTTAGAAGAACTAAATTGTCATCTGTGTATCATACTTAACGTATATACGCTATTTTAATTTAATACTGTTTCAGAAAACCAGAATCGAAACCTGTAGTACATTTACACATTCAATGAGATCAGACTTCGTGAACTGCAGCAGTAGACAGATGCTTTAGTAAACTCAGTCACACCAAAATCCAGGTCTACCATGTCTAAAACTCAACTTGTTGATTTAGCATGCCTAAGTATTGAACCGAACATTGCTAAAGCAATCGATTTTGACGATGCTGTTTCCTTCGCTGATTAGGTTTATAGTTGCTTTATATAAAATATTATCTTGTAGGTCTGATGTATTGGGAATAAAATATTTACGTAAGTTTACCATTGAGCATTTCAGATAACCTGATATTAGTTATCATGTTTGATTATGCATCCATAATTATACACAAAAGCTGCCTACTTTGTTTATATTTTATCATAAAAGACCCCTGCGACTTTAACATTACAAGTTGTGTCGTTATCATTTTAAAATGACTTAATCAAGGATTTAAGATTCATTTACACCTTAATTTCTCAATTTTGAGTGGAGTTCCGAAAGCACTTTTGTTTTGTCATGCAAAATTTCTCTCTGTTGTCCTCACGACCAGTGCTGTAGTTATCTATGAAACCTTGGTATATCCTTTATTGTTACTTTTATTAGCTCCACAAGCCATATCTGCAATCAAGTTCCGATCCCTATGTCGGAGAAATTTGATAACCATTGATTAATGTAGGATCCCTTAAAATATAATGTAGATATTTTACATCGACACTGTAGATGAAATATTGCTGTTTTCTTTTTCTTGCATTTGCTGTGCAGGTCTGATACCACTCCCAGCCTTCTCAAATAATTTTTTTGCTTGTTTTTTTTTATCATTTGCTCCCGTATGTTAATGAAGAAACGAATTAACCTAGAATCAAAGTTAAAGCTTATTCATCCATAGAATTCTTTCCTAATCTAAGCTATTGATTAAATACTGGGTGCGGCAGGAAAAACCTGCCAAATTTCACACTGATATTGACGTAATAGCAGTCAAGTTAGATGATAACGGTATCATCGTGTAAAAATTAACACTTCTTTCTCCAAGCTTAGATTCGAAATCGAATCTAAGGATTCTCGCTCGTCCAAACCACCACGATCAACAGGCGCAAAAAACAGGTTTTCTTTGTTCTGTCAAAAAAAAAAAAAAAAAAAAAAATGATAAGTCATCTCCCTCTGACCTACGACCTCAGCCATGTTAGGCGAAGTTCAAGTGGACAGGACCTGACCTATTTAGGCACAATCTCTGCTGCAGTATGTCTGTCCTTCTAGCTGTCACAGCGGGTTATAAAATACCGCGGTCAACATAGATATGGACAGAAAGGCTTTGGCAGACAGACTGAAAGGTCCATGGCAGACTACTTTCTTAGATGAACCACACACTCAAACAAATATATTCAGTTCTGACATATCACCTCCATAGATGTGCCCTGTTTCTATTACTAGTAACTCGTAGTAATTGTCAACAATTACATGTAGTGAAGAATATTGTATACCAAAGGCATATGCAAGTACAGTAAATAAATTATGTTAACTATGAATCGATGTAATTTATTTGTTTACTTCAAAGGCATCCACATGCCTATGGCATTTGTTCACCTTAACCCATACTGATACACACTTAACCACTACAATCATATAGCTAAATTTTTCTCGTTTGTTTCTCAGTTACTATCATAGTTTAAACCGGGCACACTGTGCGCTTTCCGTTGAATAGTGAATCTGGAAGTTTTTATTTGACGCGTCCTGAACTCCACTATAAAGTGTATTATTTCAATACAGCTTAACTGTTAGTCCCTCTGGATATTTCAGAGTTACTTGCTCAGGTTGCACCAGATTTCGTTTTATGAAACATTAATTCTTCCTATTCATTTTGATTCTTTTTTCCCCAATCAAATTTCGTTTTTCCTTACAAAACTGTATTACTAATTTAACTCTTTGTCTGGTTTTAGTTATTGAACTGATGCCATGATGGAAATATCTTTGAATGGTGTTTTAAAATCGATTATATTGATTCTAGAACTTATAGTCTTGCACTTATTTTATCGAACAGAGATAATCTTTACCTATAGTGTAATTAGTTACTATAATGTCTATAATGTAATTAGTATTAATGTAATTAGCTACTTTCAGCTGAGTATAAAGAATTCAAAACTGGAATATATTGCTATGGTGTGAAGAAGAGGGAAAAAAGCCAAATGTTTCTGAAAGGATATTTCATCAGGAAGCGATGTTTCAGATGGTTGAACTGCTAATACTTATCAATTACCGATGTAGGCCATCGTTGGTTTAAAAAAAAATTTTTTTTTTAGAATCCCATTTTACTTCCAGTCGAAACTGTCTCCTTCACTTCATTTACACAACTGAGTCTATTTGGTATTTTTGTCTTCAAGAGAATTGAACTCTCTGCTCACCTGTCTCTTCAAGTGCACTGCGATTAATAACTCATCTATGAAAAATCTAACCAGTAAATGTTACCGTTCATAAATCCCAGTGTTATTCATGAACCATATTTGCTTTATTCCTATTGGCAATGACTGCCAGACTCAGTCATCACTAATTGTTTCTCTCATCAGACCACGCACTTGCTCTTGTACAACCTTCCAATCGTATCAACTTATGATCCAACGATAATTCACAGAATGATCGAGTTTCTTGTAGTTTTATTTCCTTTGCTGCAATGTTTATAAAGTTGGATCTCACTAATATGGCATCGTTGCGACCAGTGGAATACCAGATTAGTGATTTTGATAGATGACTGGTGGTTAGATTAGCACACATAGTTTATGTAACAGCTAACCATTTAATCCTCCATTGAAAATATCTTGTAAACCGGAACAAGCTGGTTAATAAAGAAAAAAAAAAAACCAAAACACCATTTAAAAGCAAGTTAAATTCTTATGAAGAACACGGCTGAGGTGCCGTAATTGTGCTGACACGTGTACAAGAGTTCGCCTTTTCCAAAGGGAAGAAATAAAGTTTATAACTATGCAGATTTAGATGACAGGAAATTGGGGCCACGATGGTTACCACCTTCAACTTGAAAGATGACTGAAACATTAGGAAGTGGTCATTAAACTGGTAGGATATCTTTCTCGGGAACTGATAATGATGGTTGGGGCAACATCTGGGTGAGTAGAAATTGACGGCACTGGATATTTAGATATCATCTCTTTGGTCTCACGATTCTTTAGTAATATCTTTTACCCTTTTATTTCTGTTGAAATAGCTTCGTTGAAATTAATATCATTATTAAGCTGGTGTTTGGAACATAAATTAACATGAAATTTTGATTTACGGTTTTAATTTAGATCATTTTAGCTCATTTGTTTCGATATTTTTGTTGAAATACATTGCTTTTGTTTCCATTTTCGAAATAATGAAAAAATCTGTAAAATAAATTTGTCATTATTTAGCAGGTTTTTCAAACATGAATTAACTTGAAAGTTTGATTTATAGTTTTAATTTAGATAACTTTACCCATTCTGTTATCTATTTTTGCTGTACATTCTCTTTGTTTCAATTAATTTTGAAAATAGTAAAGAATTTTGTAAAATAAATTGTTTATTAAACTGTTGCTTGTAATATATTACTTTAGAAATTCTTCCTTCTTTATTTAAACATTCGTGGACTCCAGTCCAATCTGAACCTCACATACCATCTATCACTCACCACTCTCACTTGTTTATTCGCAACTAAGAATTCCAGTTCCTCTAGACCAAATTCATTTGCTGCTTCTACCACTTTTGTGAACACCTTTAATCGGTACCAACTTTTCGACCATCTTTCGTATCAACAATATCTATCTTATTTCACACTTCTCTGAACTCCTCGTCCTTCTTCGAGACTCAATGCCCACAAGTCTTGTTAGTTCTCACTTTTCGCTCTAACCAAAGCTTCTGATAGCCTTAATTGGTACAGGTACCTCTGACAACCTTGATAGTTGCCACTCCTTCCAGCTTAGCTTTACTAAGCTATATTCGCCCTTGTACCAGTCGATAATCCCACTGCAACCTAATTACGACTTCCCACATACCATAGTACTCAATAACCCCTACCTTCAGAACACTATGGTACTTCAAATCAGCTAACTGATCTGAATTCAACCAGCTTTAGGTTAACAATCTCTGGCAGAAAATCTATATAGGCGCGAGTTGACCTTTCGAGATGGCTAAGCAGTGTGTTTGAAACCTTCATCTTCATTATATCTGTTTCCTTCTCTCGCACAACTAAAGCTCATAGGTCCAAATATCCTACCTAGCTGAACCGCAACTTTCCTATAACGCTTGGGAAAATAACTACCTCTGCTATCTTGATGGCTCTTACCTATAGTTATAATTTCTGAAAGACTACCGTCTGTCAAGCAGAAAAGGTGTGTCACCCGCTTCCAACATTATAAGAAATTTAACCTTTAATCTCTTGTCAAAGATATCTACCAACTTTATGGAATTCTAACCAACATTATTCAGCTGTGATGATTCCATAAGTATTTTTCCCACAGAGAAAATACACACAGTTCTGGCCTGATTTACATTCGACTCCACTTTAAACACCCTCGATAAAACTCTTTCGAAACTTTCTTTCTACATCGATCTTCTACATCCGAAGCCAACGATGAGGCCTCTATGCCATCGCTCTATCTGATAGAAATTACAGTCAAAACGCCATCCAACCACGCCCTACTGTTGTTTTTTAATTTTAAAATTAAATATGTTGGGTAATATATAATTCGGATTGGTTACAGTTGGAACGATTTGATCATAGGTCTGCTCGATCAGGGCCGACCAAGAGCTAAACTAGAACAACAATAGCAACAACTACAACAACAATAACACCTCCAATACCACTTGCAAAGTATTTTCACTCTCTTCAAACCAAGATCACCGGCCCTGGCAATGCCCTTTCGATTCTCCTCAAACAGGTTATCGCAGTTATTCGCACAAACTTAAGATTTTTCTCGATCTTTGGAGATCTGCTTCAACGTGTCCTGAAGAACAACGTCTCTGACCATCAATCTATCATTTCCACTTCGAACACCTCTAGTATAACGGAAACGGTTGTTAACAATTACTTCCTCCGTCATCGTCAGTCCCTTTTCCTTGAGGTAGATATACTGGAAATCTGCCCTTCTATGTCACCTGCCAGTTTTCACTCGTTCTTAAGAAATTTGGTGAAAATAATGTCGTTGCACGGTCAAATGTTTTACATCACCATGTTTTATACAAAAATTTCTTAGCTAAACTGTTATCCATCGCTCCGATGTCATGAGTTGGAATTTTAGTATCCGATCACTCCATTACAGTGTGCGCTGATGGGCTTGTGGCAATGATAGAAGCTGCTTTATGTTTGTGAACATAATTTATTGTTACATTAATATAGGTGTTAATGCAATACAAGAAAAGGAATATTCAGATGAAACAACGTATATGACAAGTGCAGAGTCTTCGTTAGGAATTCAACATGCGGACTAATTTTCACACATCGATACATATTCCTGTTGCCATCGCGTATCTTCTTCGATCGTTCAGGTTGAATATGTAGCTGTAAAAACAGCTATGTTTCGAGAGTGAACACTACCAGGAACCGAATGACTCTGTAGTTTTCGCGCTCAATTGAGCTGTATTTGTAGGCCATGTTCACAGAAGGTCCTAGTCATGCTACCAAACTATCACGTGAACAATCGTTGATTGGACAACAATTAGGGTTTGCGCACATGATTAAATTTTGATTTCAATGTGACAAAACGTGGGATCAAATCCAATTGTTACAGGCTCTCTCTCTCTCTCTCTCTCTCTCATACACACACAAACTCTATCAACTTTGGTATGCCCCAACGTTCGGTTATGTCACCCACTTTCTTTTGCCTGTATTCACCAACGGAACAATATTGTACTTCATATTCTCCTCTCTCAGTTAAAAGTCGCTATAAATGCCAAACATCACAAACACTGATAATTGCTAATGGTGACCTCACATTTATCGTATAGGGCTCAAAGACTAGTCCACTTTATTAGAGCCACTCTGTCTCTTCAACCCTTATTACAACAGCATCTGATCTTTAGAACTAGTAACTTGCGAATTGTTAGTCACTTCGATGCAAAATCACTGACGCATCTGTCCCCCTTCATGTGACCAACCATTTTGCGCCACTCCTTCCATGCCCCACCAACCAACTACTCTACCTATTCCTTCCTCGTTAGAACTTCACCAACCATTAGAATTTCTTTCTCGCCCACATTTTTTCACCCGACGTCGACTTGTAACTAACCATTCAAACTTAACGCTAACCATGTTAACACATTTTCACATCATCATCATCATCATCGTTTAACGTCCGCTTTCCATGCTAGCATGGGTTGGACGATTTGACTGAGGACTGGCAAGCCAGAAGGCTGCACCAGGCTCCAATCTGATCTGGCAGAGTTTCTACAGCTGGATGCCCTTCCTAACGCCAATCACTCCGAGAATGTAGTGGGTGCTTTAACGTGCCACCGGCACGAGGGCCAGTCACACGGTACTGGCAACGGCCACGCTCAAAATGGTGTTTTTTATGTGTCACATGCACAGGAGCCAGTCCAACGGCATTGGCAACGACCTCGCTCGAATGATTTTCTAACGTGCCACCAGCACAAGTGCTAGAAGGCACATGACAGGTGAAAATAACAGCTTCGATTTAGAATGGAATTTAGCAGCTCTTTCAAGTTCTTTAAGACGGGAAAATTATTTTGTGTACGATTGTTTACAATCTTTTAGCATTCAGATTTTTCTGTCACATGTAATGCTTATTTATTCACATTGTTTTGAATTTATACATTATCTTGTAGCTTTGGAATTTATATGATGTGGTTGTTTATTCCTAGAATGACATTGCACGATAGGTGTGAGAGGCCTGATATGGCCTGTTTGAATAAAAAAGGATAAGGACACTTACGATTTCATTTTCACTTCGTTCTCTCTATGGATCTGTGTCTATTCCTGCGCTCCCTACCATGTATTTTCATTCTCACTTCTCCTAACGGATCTTGCTTGACAAATTAAATCTTAAATAAGCTTTAGTTCCTTTTGGCACCAGGTCAACATTGATCGATCAAACCTATAATGAAAGATAATCCAACCATGATTATCTCGTCTTTTTAGAAGTATATACAACATCATAATCTGGTGTGTCCTCTCCTCATTTAAGACAGTGGGATATAATTTCTAGCAGGATATCATCATCATCGATATATCTTTGGAAATAAAAAAAAAAAAATCGTTTTGTAAGAACGAACTCTTTTTATGATTCAACTGTTCTTGGATCTGTCACAGTGTGATTGAAGGTCTTCAGTTGATGCTGGTTTACAGAGAGATCAATGGGCTTAAACTAAAGCAAAATCTTATTCCAGAGTAAGCAAAATAATTGTGGAGGATCGAATTTCTTGTGATTACTTTACACAGTAATGATATATTTAGGTGTTTCCATTTCTTTAAAAGAAAGGTTGTCTCTGTAAATCTGCAATATGAATCAATATGGAAGCATACTGAGAGCAATCTTGAATCTGATTTATTTTCTAACATGCCAATGACTCTTTGTCCCACTTTGGAAGATGGATAAAATGCAAATTAGATGTTGGTGAAATCTAATCTTAGAGGCTAAATAGTTGAGTTCATTGTAAATGTTTATGGATCCAGCAACAGACTGTTTGTAAAAACCTATTCATTACAACATTAAAGTGTAAATAAAATCATATTTCTAAAAAATGTTCAGTGAAGCTATGTTTTGCCATGATAACTTTTGGCTTTGTTCTTCTGTGTTTGAGATGAACACGACATAAATACACACACACACACACACACACACACACACACACACACACACACACACACACACACAATTGCATTCTGTCTATATGTCTGTCAGTCTACTTGCACTTATCCCTCTCCCTCTCATGTATGCACACACACATACATGCTTACGTACATATAAACCACAGGTTTATACTTTGGTTGGCTAGAATAAAAAGCACTTGTCGAAGGTGCCCTGCTGTGGAACTAAACCTGAGATCACATGGTTGGGAAGCAAACCTTTTAAACTCACAGCAATGCCTATACCTATCTCTCTCATATATATATATCATTTCAATGGAGCAAATAATTCATGAGAAAAAATTATTCACGAAAAAATAATTTGTGAAGATACCATTGACTCTGTTACTATCTAGTGTAATAACTTAAAAATGATAATAACTGAATGAGAATATAGGCGATTGCAAGAACCAAAAAAAGCATTAAATAGCTGAAGGATTAAAATTAATCAAAGGACATACTAAATATGTCTACCTACTGGAAATAACAGTGAAAACTCTTATTTAAATTACCAAAATACACTGATATTAACTACAGAAATCAACCATCTGAAGGTAAACGGGTTAAAGCAATCTTCCAGCATACATTCAAGTATTTGGACTCATGTGGACTGGTTTCTGCACTGGCAAATATACTCAGCTTCCAATTTTACCATGTCCTTATTCTTAGTGAAAGTTTTGAAGAGTGCAGTTCAAGTTTAACAGTTATATTTTCAAAGCTATAATGGAAGTGACAAAGGAGCATATTTGTCATTTATGCTTTATGAGTTCAATAAAGGCAATAGAAAGTGTGAAGAATATTAATGCAATATATGGGGATCAGACAATAAGTGTAAGCCAGTATCAACGGTGGTTCCAGAAATTCCAAGCTGGAAACTACAGCCTAGAAGACAACCCATGTCCTTGAAGATCTGTAGAGCTCAACTAGGATGTCCTGCAAACCCTGGTGGAGCAAAATTGCATCATAACTGTTGAGGAACTAGTAGAGAAGCTTTGATTTGGTCATTCAGCCATTCGTTGGAAAAATCAGCAAATTGGGTCAATGAGTTCCTCACAAACTTTCTGAGTCTAACCATGAGCAGAGAGTGAATGTGTGCTCTTCTTTGCTGTCACATCTCATGAATAGTGACTGGTGACAAGAAATGGGATCTCTATAAAAATATCAAGCACCAAAGACAGTGGGTAGAGAAAGGAGAAACACCAGTACCCCAAGCTAAAGAAGGTCTTCACCCACCTAAGGTGTTGTGATCTGTTTGGTGGGATATGAAAAGTTTAGTCCACTTTGAACTTTTAAACTCAAACCAAATGATAACAAAGGAGATCTAGTGCGAGCAGCTTGAGAGGCTTAAGTCAGCACTAGAAGAAAAACGACCATCTTTGGTTTCAAGACGAAAGGTGTTCTTCCA
>NC_142936.1:58817991-58820491 GCF_046866305.1 Octopus bimaculoides | reverse complement strand
TCAGTATGAATGTGTATATGTGTATATGTATGTATACATATATATATGTATACATGTATATATATGTATACACATATATGTATACACATATATGTATATATATATATATATATATATATATATATATATATATATATATATATATATATATATAGGTATTACACATACATACATTCATTCATTCATTTATATATATAATGTACTGTTCAATTGTTGATAGGATTAGCAAAAAATAATCCCATGAGAAATAAATGTTTCTTCAAATATTATTTAATGAATACAGGAGCTGTACATAAGTTACAAATTTCATGCTCATATGGTGTTGTTATTGGATAGGCTTGTGTTGGGTACTATGCACAATCTAGCAATCATTTAGGCTAAAAAATAAAAAAAAGAAATTGAGCCTGAATGACAACTGGATCATGCATAGTATAAAATACAATTCTTCTGATTACTGCGGTATCAGAACATGAAACTCAAAGTAGCTCAAGTATAATTGCTGTACTTATTTGATATATATATATATATATATATATATATATATATATATATGTACACACACACACACACACACACACATACACATTATACATTCATATAGCATTATTATAATGTATGATACTATATACTATCATAATAACACAATTTAAGGTTATATATATATTATATTGTCTTCAGCAAAGAGACTTTGTGCATCTTTTTCATTCATGAAAAAATGAAAATTCCCACTTGATATTTAATAATCCTGTAATAGATCACAATGCTAAGTCTGAAATAATTTATTACAAAGAAATTACAATAATAACAAGAGTAGATTCTCATCTGTGAATATTAACAGTTATAAGTAGTGATTTTAGGCAGTTTAAAGAATTCCTCATATTAGGTGTGTGAGGGATAAAAATTAACATGCTTTTGCATGTGAAACAACCATCAAATAAGGCAACGTCAAAGTATTTCAAAATGGCAGACACTTAGAAAAAATATGTGCTTTAATTTACATATTTGCTTGGGAAAATGATTTCTCCACTGCCTAGAAATATTCAGCTTTTCAAATTGATATGTGAGTGTTCTACTTCTGCACATTCATATAAGTATACTTATAAATATTCCTGATGATTTGGGTAAACACAGCTTTTAAATTAATTTAATTTAAATTAATTATTTATGTATCACAATTATGTAATTGCACATTTAGTGATGATTATCTGAATGAAACAGTTTTTGAACATGAAATATGAACTATAAGTGAAAATTATGGTTTTTTCCATTTATTTTAAATATGTTGCTATTGTAGATCATTCTAATTTAATATAGGTATGTGTGTGTGTGTGTGTGTGTGTGTGTGTGTGTGTATGTGTGTGTATGTATGTATGTACATATGTATATATGTGTTTATATATATATATATATATATATATATATAAATTGGCCCCACCTGGATCTACTGTAATGTAAGAACATGTTGGAGTTTAAAAACTGCTTATAAATTAAGCTCTTAATTTCTTAATTAACATGGATTTATTATTATAAATGAAGTTTATGTATCAATTCTCCCTTTGGATACATACATACATATATATATATATATATATATATATATATATATATATATATATATATATATATATATATATATATATATATATACTTATATATATGTATATCTATATGTACACTTACAGATGTACAAGCAGGAGAGAAAGTGTAGCCAATAAAATTGATAGAATTATTTCTTCATTTGAAGCTGGTAATTTAAAACTTAGCAAATAAATGTTTTGAGCCATGTTCAACCTCTTGGGTGACATATTTTGAGTTTAAGAAGGAGTGAATCATCAGCTTTGAGTGAATATATATATAATATATATTCATAATATATATGCATACATACATACACACATACACACATACATACATAGATGCATACATGCACATGGATATATGCATGTGTGTTTGTTCATATGGTTTTATATATATATATATATATATATATATATATATATACTTACATATATGTATATATATATATATATATATATATATATATATATATATATATATATATATGTATATATATATATAAAAATGTATATATATATATATATATGTATATATTTGTAGCATATATCTGTATACACACACATATGCATTATATATATGTATGTATGTATGCATGTATGTACACACGTATGTATGTATGTATATGTGTGTGTGTATGCATATGTGTGTGTGTGCACATTTGAAATGAAGTTTCACAGAAATACGTAAGTCATATTATGAGCTAGATCAGAAAAATGTGTTGCGTTTCTTAAACGGTAGATTTGAGCAAAATGGTGTTGATTGGAGAAAGAAGGTTAAAATATTGAAAATATATTTTGGTGACACACAGATATTTTTACACATACACACATATACACACTCACAAGTATGCACTTATACACATGAACCTATACATCCATATACATACAGGCATATACATGTAAATTGTTTTTTGTTTGTAGGT
>NC_142936.1:58807991-58815491 GCF_046866305.1 Octopus bimaculoides | reverse complement strand
ACATATGTTCAGGTGTAATAGCTCATTATTCAGTTGTCAGATGCATACATATCACCTTATAGTGTAAAGTCCTATTTGATACAGTGCTTAATTAGAAAAGACTACTAACCATAGGTAGACTGCAGACAAAGCTGACCTTTCAGTACAATAGGCTCTCATGGTCACATACATTAACATCAGTTAGAGGAAAAGATGTCTTTTTCCGTTTTGAAATACATAATGGGTCCACTAGGGTGTGATTGAAGACATTTTACAGTGTATTAAATAAGGCATGTCATGTTTGCACAGCACATCACCCATCAAGTTACGTATACCTGAATAACTGAAGCATCCACTGAGAGCATACAATGTTTTATAGATCTGCTACTGGAAATTCTCCTTTCTCAAATTCGTGTTACTTCTTACCTGAGACTGCCCTTGGGCCTATGATAGCAGATAAGTTTCCTGTTTTAAAGAGATCTAAATTAAAATTGCCATTAAGATTTCATGCTAGTTTATGATCCAAACACCAGATTAATAATGATAAAGTTATTTTACTAAATTCATCTTTTCAAAATTAATTGAAACAAAGGTAGGGTACTTCAACAGAAATATGGTAACAAAAAGGTTGAATTGATTTAAATTAAAACCTTCCATTAAAATTTCATGTTAATTTGTTCCAGACACCAAATAAATCATGACAGTTATTTTACTAAATTCTTCATTATTTTCAAAATTAATTGAAGCAAAGGCAATGTATTTGAAGAGAAATACAGTAACAAAATGGTAATGCTTAGTGGAATGGAATAGTTTGTGTGACTTGTTTTCTCCATCATTGGCCATGGTGCAGAAAAGCTGATAGAAGGGGAATTATCAAATTTTAATTAAGCCATTGAATTTATTATTATGCATAAAAACTGACAGGTTACTGTTATAATAAATCCAATAAAGGATTATTTGCCATGATAGAATTTGTAAAGCTTTAATGGTCCTTTGAAGACAGATATATACATAGTCATATGTTCACATATATAAATCTATGCATATATCCAGGTGTATATATCCAGTTTTATATAATGCACCAAAAGATCTTTCAACAAAGAGTATTTAGCTTTAGAAAGTCTTTTTTTAAAACTAGATTTAAATTTGATTTAGTCAACATCAGAGTACTACTGGTAATTTTTCTTTTATTAGCCTTCTCCCTTCCCCAGAAGCAGGAATGACAAACTTGATCCTTGTAGCATTTGAACTCACAGAATAGGGTGATGAAACTAAAGTAACTCAAGGAATTTAGATCTATACTCTAGCATTGTCAACTTGCATTCCAATAGTATTTTTTGATCTACATGCTGGATGAAACTTCAGTATACCTTTAAAGACTTATCTATATTGGTTGTAGTCCTGCCGATCCATACAACCCAAATGTAGACTGAACCTGATGCTCCCAGAGTCAAATGATTAACTATGGCCATCTAGATGGAATTTGCACCCAGAAAGGAAAAAAGTTAAAACAGATACCACAAATCATTAGGTTTGATGCTCTTACAATTCCATCAACCATTACACTGGATTGCTACTCTATTGACCCAAAATAATTAAAGGTAATGTTGGCCTCGATGAGATTTGAACTTGGAGTATATTCATTGCCAACATAATACTCTGTTATTATATTCATTATCAGTGAGTTTTACATCTGCCTTTCTAGTCTGGCATGGATTAGGTGGATTCTCCGAGATAGCATTTTATGGACCGATGCCCTTTCTATCATCAATCCTTTTAGTTGTCTTATAATATACATTAACCCTGAGTATTTATTCTAAAATTGGAAATACATTAGCTGTTTTTCTTTACATCATCCCAGCAGCTGCTTCATTAAAAACCTGTTTTAGTTATTTCGCCCCCCCCCCCCCCTTACTCTTCTTGTTGTCTGCCTCTCCCTCTCTGCCAGTTTGTCAACCTGTCTCTCTAACCTAAGTATCTGTTAAGAATTCTGCTAATTCTATGAGGCCTGTACATTATTTATTATCTCATGGTCTCCATGATATTCCTCCTATCAATGGCCATTTATTATTATTGTCATTATTATTAATATTGCTATTATTATAGTTGTCATCATCATCATTATATGTTTGACTTTTGTTTTGTATTTGTACAAGTTGACTCCACGTCTCACCCAGAAACCTCAAGAAACAACAAGTTAAAAGTTCAAGTTTGTGTTATGATTAGGGTGCCAAATATTTGGTTTTGCACATTATTATTATTATTATCATTATTATTATTTCAAGAAGGTTTGAATTACTGACATTCTTCAGCTGATATCCCTGAATATCAACAATTTCTACGTTGCTATTTCTGTTTATCAGTGACTGCCTCCATTTCTTTATATGTCTCCAAAAGTTAATTACCACTATTTGACTACTATCTCAGTAGATTATTCCACACCTAATAATCTCTGTATATTAATGACTGCTCCATGGCTTGAACATCTAACCCCTCAATTCTTAAATATATAAGTCTTTATTTAGAGAATAAGAGCCATACTGGCAGATTTCATGGTCAAAATTCTGAAGAACATTGAATGAAAAGCAACAATGCTGAGGCATTGTTATTTACTGATGTCTATCTCCATATATATATATATATATATATATATATATATATATATATGGAGATATATGTGTGTGTGTGTGTGTGTGTATGTATGTATGTATATATGTCTTTAGCATTTACACCGATCATACCTGGCCCCAATATTTTCTTTTATGTTCAAACCAGCTGGATTAAGCCTTTTACATCTACCCTACAATATCATTTTTAAAATAAGCAATCGCATCATCAATATCTTGAAGATACAAGATAATGCATGATTAGTTACAAACAATGTGAATGAATAATTATTATATTTGACAGAATAATCTGAATGCTAAATGGATATTAGTAATAACTGAAGTTCCTTACTATTATTACTGTTAGTTTCCCACTACAGTATGACCTTCACCAAAGAATATAAACAACTATTTTTTAACTTTTAAACATTTGCAACCATTCTAATACCATTAGAAATGAGTTATCATATACTGTTATATCTGTAAATTAGTTATTTATCTGTGGCATATATAGGTTATTTGTACTTTTAATGCATCAAAAATTTTTTATTAGTAACTGATCCTACATGGTGCCTATATATTAGATACTCCTTACTCACTTGCAGTACTCCCTTACACTGTTATTTGCATACAGTATCTGCTTTGAATAAAATAGTCACTTTATCTATATTACAATGAATTTTAAGACTTGGCAAGAATATCATCACTGTAATTATGTACCAAGCTTGGCAATAAGGCCAATAGAGGCAATTTGAAAAACAGAATGAGTATTATTTTGATTAATAAAGATTATAGCAAGGGGAGTCTCAATGTAAGCAGTTTGTTTATTGGTTGTTTCTTTTTATTGCAAAAAAGAGAATCGTTCAGCCAGGTGCCAATTATTCTTTATATTTTATTTTCCTTTAATGAAATATGTTTTCATCTTGTGAAGCTTGCTAAACTATACCACAGATATTAATACTTTAGACTGAATCTTAAAGTTCTTCTGGGGCTAATACTCATATTAGTCTGATCTGTTTTCATTTATTCATATATTTATTTTTCTGGTTACTTACCATACTGTGGTTCAATACCTGCTTCATATCTTACATTGGAATTCCCATTTGCCTCTATAAGTTTGTATTTTTTTACACTGTAAACAACTCAAACATTTCTTATTTTGCTTTCTCTTGTCAACAGCATCTTCCCCAAACATTGCAGTCTCTTTTAGCTTTCATATTCTATATTTCCTGCAGAAGTTCCATTTATTTTTTTTCTTTGGTATCAATATATTTATTCTCATACAAGAAACTCAATAAATATTCCTGTTTTACTATTTTTCCCCTTCTCAGTCACCTACTTTGGTGTTGTTCCCAGTTATGCTATAATAAGGAAGAATGAATTACATGCACATGTCCCAGGATTTTCTCAGTGAGTTGGCCAAGTTCCGATATATTATTTTCATACAGAATATATGATACTGCATATTAACACTCATGTATTATACCACCCATGTATTATATGCCAAAAACATGATATTACATACCTTGGCTCTGATATCATATCAGGAATAGTAAAATATATGATATATATATTTCGATTGCACTGTCATACAACTCATTCTATCATCTGACATATTTTGCCTTTTGCTCTATTATTAGTATTATCTAATCTTTATGATTTCTGTTATATGCTTAGTTTGTACTAATAAATAACACAGGAACTTACAATAGTCACTTCTAATTAGTTTTCTCTTTGGTAATTGAACTATTTTCATCTAATTTGTATTAAAATTTCCTGCTAAACATTCGTTAGTGTCATGTAATCTTTTAGGGTGGTTTTAGAATCTGGTTTCAATTCCTAGACTAGGTTGTGCATTTTATGTTGGTTTGTAATCATATGGTACACCTGTTCAGACAATGTCGATTTGATGGAGAGAGTGAGCTAATGTGTGGCACAAACATTTGATCATCATAAACAAATCATTTGTGCAGGTCATTCAGCAAAAAAGCTGAAGACTCTTATGTCATCTTTGACAAGAGAGTTGATTGTTATTATCATTGTCATTATTGTTGTTATCATTATCATTATTAGGGCAATGAACTGGCAGAGTTGTTGGAACAGCAGTAAAAATGTTTTACAGTAATTGCTCCAGCTCTTTACATTCTGAGTTCAAATCCTGTCCTGTTCAACTTTGCTTGTCATTCTTTTGGATATTCTATATTGAGGACCAGTCTAGTACTAGTGTTGATGGTATCAGCTAACACCCATCCCCTCCAAATTTCTAGTCTTGTACCTATATCAGAAACCATTATTATTATTATTATTATTATTATTATTATTATTATTATTAGTAGTAGTAGTATTGGCAAGCAGCATAGAACAAGAGGTTTTAAGCTTATCGAAGAACCAGGAGATTTCAATTCCCAGTTAATGGATAGTCATTTTATTTGGACCTCTAAATCCTTTGAGAAGGACACTAGCACTTACATTATACCCTTACACCCATTCTGTGAAAGTAAAGTACCCAGTCAAATAAATATTCATAATGAATATTGTTATGTAAGGAATCAATATAAAACAATTTAATATAAAACATTCAAGAACTCATCAGTATTGTCCTTATTATTACTATTATTATTATTATTATTATTATTATTATTATTATTATTATTGTTCAGTAGTTTTATTTTTATAACGTGCTTTCACTTCACTACCGAGCGCAGCTCTGTGTGCCTTGGGTATGTGCTGTGGTTTGCTGTGATGCTCTTATGGTTACTGTATTGAAAGTGTTTTGCGTAGGATGTGTGCAGTGCCCAGTAGTGCAATTTTCTGTATGTTATATATATTTGTAACTCCTGGTGTTTTTGTTATGTATTTGTCTGAAATTATTATTATTACTATTATTATTATTATTATTATTATTATCATCATCATTAAGGCAGTAGTAGATTCCTGAGCATGTCAGATAAAATGCTAAGTAGTATTTATTTCAACTCTTTATGGGCTGAGCTCAAACGCAGCTAAGGTCAACTTAGCTTTTTATTCTTTCAAAATTAATAAAATAAAGTACCAATCAATTACTGGGATCAAAGTAACAAACTAAACTGCCAATAATCCACAATATCTTGGGCCCTTGTGGCCAGTAAAAGAAATCATCTTCATTACTACTATTATTATTATTATTATTATTATTATTATTATTATTATTATTATTATTATTATTATTATTATTATTATTATTATTTTTTTTTTTAATTTTATTTTATTATATATTTGACTTTTGCTTTGTATTTGTACAAGTTGGCTCCAAGTCTCATCCAAAGACCTCAAGAGACAACAAGTTAGAAGTTCAAGTTGGTGTTATGACTAGGGTGCCATATATTTGGTTTTGTACATACATAGTATTGTTCTAGAGAAAATCTGTCAAAATGTAAGAAAATTAGTAGTTTGTTGTTGTTATTATTATTATTATTATTATTATTATTAATGCTATTTTCATTAATATTATTAATGCTATTTTCATCATTGTACTATATACTGTGTTGTAATAAGTTGAACCGTAAAGATCTAACTAATGTGTTTGTTGATATTTATAATAATCATTAAACTACTGGTGAACTTAATTATCCATGGAAATCCATTTAGTTTCCAAATGCCTCTAAAGATTTTGAGAAAGGTATGAATGTCACATAATCTCATTCCATTCCACTATAGATTTATGGCTGTGTTTTACTCAGCAGTCACTGCCATTGTTGTTGCAATAATCTAGGTTGATGGTGGTTATGTCTGTGCTTCACCTTAGAGCTAATTGCTTTTGTTGTTGTTGTTAGTGTTGTTGTTGTTGTTGCTGCTGTATAACCCTTGGTCATGTCTGAATGAGAAGATCTCTGACCAAAAACACTCCAGTCAGGACCATCCCATTATTTTTAAGGGTTATCTAGCACCACATTAACCAATGTGTCTTTCCTTGTTTAAGACAGAGGGGTGGAGGTTAGGGGTAGATTTGAGTGAGATTTAGTGTCTATTTCTTACAGTTTAAATGACTTATGTAGAGTTTCACCACTCCTATTTAAAGGATCTTGTCAAGGGCATACAGTGCTGAGCTGAAAAGCCTCAAGTGGGCAAGGCACACACAGAAAAGGAATAGGTGTTGCAATAACAACAACAACAGTAACACCAGCTACAATAAAAAAAGCCACACCAAAAATACAAAAAGCATTAATAAACAATAACAACAGCCATTTCTAAGCAAAGAAGCTTTTTTTGTGTAAATGACAATAGAAACTAGAGAATATCTCTCAGACATTGGTGTTGATATTTCAATATTAAGTCTACTCCTTTGACCGTTCAGAACGTAACAGTTGCTCACAATGGCATAATATTTGCATAAAAACAAAACAAAATGCAAAAAAAAAAAATAAAATCCCAGAAAACAATGGAAAATAAACAAAAACAAAACAACTGGATGTTAATTGTGGACCACTGTATTAGACTAATTGAATATTTAAATTGGTTTCTTTCAGATTTTAACACTGGAGTCAAACACTGATATGGTTTTATTGACCTTTCATCATTCCAAAATCATAACAAGATAAGCAGGTGTGTGATAATCTTCTTCTGGATAAAATGTCTATTTATAAAACATTTCCAGATAATTTGATACCTATTCCTGACCTTTCAGTACAATACTTTGTCTCACATTGACATGAGCAATGCAAAGAGGATAAACAAATGAAAAATTATTATTTGATACACAGAGTGCGAAAGGAAAACCTCTTATATTTTACACAGCCAGTGGAGTGGTGCTAGTGAAGTTAAGCAAGTAGTAAAGGTCTCTTTATATAGCTAATGCTTTATTGTTTTTTTGTATTTGTTACCATCATGGTTTATACCAGTGCATATCATGCATTTATTGTCGAAATTTTTATCAAGA
>NC_142936.1:58797991-58805491 GCF_046866305.1 Octopus bimaculoides | reverse complement strand
AACAGAAAACAGTCACTGTATTTCCTTCCATAACTACCATCTCTGAAGAGTGCAGGGTTACATAATAAGACTGTTACTTAATACTCCATTGAACACCTGGTGCAAAACTGATAGGTAATATCAGCCATAATGGATACACATAATACTGTACTCTTTAATTAATATATATATATATTACATAAATATACATACATGCACATACTGATACACATAAGCTAATACACACACACTCAAACAAATAATCATTATTACCACCAACATCATGTACAAGTAAATTATATTTTTCTAGAAACTATATAATTTGTAGAGATTTTCCTCTTTATTGTTTATATCATCATATGATCCAATACTGTAATACATCAAATAATACTATTATAATATACTATCATCTCTGTATCTCCTGCCTTGTTCTCATTTTTGTATCTCTTTCAATATTGCTAATACTGACCCCTGGATCTTGTTCTTCCTAATTCAAAATGCTCTTCTTCAGTCCTGGTTAAGTTTAATTTCCTTTCATTTTCCTGTCTCACTTTACTAGTGTATATATATATATATATATACATATGAAATATGCATACATATATACGTAGATGCATACAAACTTGTAAACATATACATATGCATGCATACATGTATATATACACATCAGTATATATATATGTATATATATATATATATATATATATATATATATATATATATATATATATATATATGGTGCATGGTGAATCTACAACTGATGCAAATTACAAATAAATGAAAATAGTACTGATCACTGTTAGATTGAATGGTATAACATTATTTATTCAATGCTTATATTAGTTGCCTGCACTTATTTCTGATGTTTACACACACACACACACACACACATACTTATATATATATATGTATATGTGTATGTATGTATATATGTATTTATGTATTTGTACATATATGTACGTTTATGCATATACAGGGTGTCCACAAAGTCTGGGTACACGGGGATTAACACATACTTTAAGAAATTAATATTTCTTATATTTAATTGTTTATGTTATGATTTTATTTACTCCATGTATCCACATGGGGATTAACACATACTTTAAGAAATTATCATTTCTTATATTTAATTGTTTACGTTACGATTTTATTTACTCCATGTACCCAGACTTTGTGGACACCCTTTATATATACACACACACACACATGTTCACATGTGATTAGCTTAAATATTCATTTTTCAATCAATGATCAACATGTATACATTTTGCAAACCATCATTTGATGTGATGTGCAAAAACTATTGATATATATTTTGATTTATGTCATGAAAATATTCTTACAGTTATCCATTTACCTACCTACCTACCTACCTACCCACCTACCTACCCCCTACCTACTTATCTATCTATCTATCTATCTATCTATCTATCTATCTATCTATCTATCTATCTGTTTGTACACCCCACACACATATACACACTAATCTATACATAATTATATATATTTGATATGTTTATATATATATGTATACTATATTAGATACATATCTATATGTGTATGTAAATATATATGTTTTTATGCATGTATATATATATATATATATATATATATATATATATATATATATATGTAAGTATGTATGTATCAGAAAGGGGATGACAAAAGAATAAACAATTATCTTATGAACTCCATTAGCTTACTACTGTTTCCACTATAAGATGTGGTGGACACCAATGACTCGAACATGAAGTGCAATTTATTACAGAAAACAAATATATAAATATATATATATAGAGACATATATATAGATAGAAAGATAATTTGATAGGTAGATAGATAGATGGATAGACTGATAAATAGATAATTAGATAGATAAATAGATGGATATAGTATAGATATAACAGCATGTGTGTATAGATTTGTATATTTGTGTACACATGCACACACACACATATACATACATATATGTATATACATACAAACACACATTTACACATTTCAAGTAAATTTTAACCTTGTTACTACTGTTCTGAGCTTTTCTAATTATGTGGACATTATTTTAGGTCACTCGAACGTCCATGCAATCAGAGACTTTGTTTAGCAATTTGGCAAAGCATTACCTGTGGTTAAATGAATGAAGACACTCTGCTACATGTATTAAATATTCTTTGCACTCATTTTGATACTGACATGTACAATGACTTCCGTACACACATTATACATGGAGAGTGAGAAAGAGAGCGAGAGAGATATATAGGTAAAAAAGTGTGAGAACAAATTCATACGCTTGAACTTATACATATACATGTATAGATATGCATGTTTTAAATTTTTTTGTTTTCTATCACATCTGATCACAATTTTCTTTGATAGAAGCACAAAGCACATTCACACAAACACAACACTTGCACTTGTTCCTCCTCACACATATGCACACACATAACCTCCCACACATAAAAAAAGCACACACACATATATATATTATATATATGTTATATATGTTATATATATATATTATATATATATGTTATATATATATCATATATGTATATGTTATATTTCTATTACATATGTTATATATATATTATATATATATATTACATATAAATTATATATATATGTTATATATATATTACATATATGTTATATATATATATATGTTATATATATATATATGTTATATATATATATATATATGTTATATATATATATATATATGTTATATATATATATCTATATATATATATATATATATATATATATATATATATATATATTACATATATATATTATATATTATATATATATTATATATATGTATATATATATATATATGTATATTATATATTATATGTATATTATATATATATATGTATATATATATATATGTATATTATATATAATATATATATTATATATATATTATATATATACATATTATATATTAGCTGTAATATATATATATATATATATATTATATTATATATATGTGTATGTATATATATATATGTGTGTATGTATATATATATATATATATATATATATATATATATATATATATATATATATATATATATATACACACACACATACATAGGTGCCTGCATATGGAGCTCATGTTCTGTCATTGTTTATTGTTTGTTTTGTTTTAACATTGTTTATTCTTTCTTCTGTTGCCTTTTCTTTTATTCTTTCTTTTCTCCTTCACCATATGTCATGTGTATATTTATATTTCACTGGAACAGTGGAAAAAATTTTCTTCATTTTCTGCTTCCTGTTATTCTCGTTTGTATATATTTTATATTATATCATATTATGTGTATACATATATATATATATATATATATATATATATATATATATATATATATATATATATATATATATATATATATATATATATATATATATATACATATATATATATATATATATATACATGTATATATTTTATGTGTTTATTATGATGAATCATAGCTGTTGGTAGTATCAACTGTGGTAAGGGCCAAGGGTTCGATGGGGGGGTCAGACTTGCTGCAGCTCTGTTTGATGGTGACCCAATGGATGTCCTCTACTTCCTCCACCTCTCCTACACTGATTCTGGCTGTTACTTCCCATGCAAAGAGTGCAGCAGATAGATGTGGAAGACTCTCGGACAATATCATCAAGACTCATACAAAGGGCTGCGGCAAAAAAGAATATAGTTCCCCCCCATCCGAGACCATAGCCCGTTCCGTAGTGATGGGATAACAGCTTTAAGTCATGTTCTATGGCAACAGGAAATATTATCAGTGCTACTGTCGTGCTGAGAGCTGGAAGGAAATACAAAACAAAATGAATAGAATGCAATAGAATATTATGAAGAAAATACAGTACAACAAAAAAAAACAAGAACAAAAACAGCAATATTTTCAAAGTTTGGCACTAGGCCAGCAATTTTTTGGCAAGGGTTAAATCATTTACATTGACCCCAGTACTCAACTGGTACGTACTTTACAAACCCTGAAACGATGAAAGACAAAATTGACCTTGACACTATTTGAAATCATTTACATTGACTGCAGTACACAACTGGTATTTAATTTATTGACTCTGAAAAGATGAAAGGCAAAGTCAACCTCGGTAGAATTTGAACTCAGAATGTGAAGATGGATGACATGCCACTAAGCATTTTGTCCAATATGCTAATGATTCTGCCAGCTCACTACCCTAACAGCAACAACAACAATAATAATGAAAATGATATTCATAATGATGATGATGATGATGATGATAATAATGATAATAGAAGAATAAATAACCTAAGTTATTTTTGGCTATTTTACATTCATTTCCCCATAACAGCATAAGTAGGCCCGTGATTTTACAACAATAGTTTTTTACACCTGGATGACTCTTTTTCTCTTGCTAACCAGTCAACCATGCAAGCAAGCAGAAGGCAAGTTTAGTGTTAAAATATTTAATGTATGGTACATTAAAAAAAACCTGATTAGATGTAAATATTTGGGGAAATAGATAGATAAACTAGTGTTAACATGTTTAACAGAAGACACCTTAAAAAACAGAAATAAACAAGCGGTTTGAAAGAATGATTTTAGTCAGTAATGAGTAATGATAGCTTAACATCCACTTTTCCATGCTTGCATAGGTCAGACTGAATTCATTGAAGTGGATTTTCTACAGCTGGATACCTTTCCTATCACCCATCCTAAGTGATAGCTCCATGAACAAAAGCAACCAGTACTCTATAAAGTGGTTGGCATTAGGAGAGATATCTAGCTGTAGAAGCCATTCTAAAGCAGACATTGGAGCATGGTACATTCCTCTGGCTCAACAGTACCCATTGAACTGTTCAACCCATGCCTGCATGGAAAACAGATGTTGAATAATGATGATGATGATGACGACGAATTGTTGGTGTTACTAAAGGAACTAATTTATATGATTCTGTTTATAGTATTGTAGGAAAATATAACAGTATAAAGAATGAATAATTTAGAGATGCCATCTACATGAAAAATAATAGGCAAGCATATTTAATACAAAGAACTTTAAAAAGCTATCTAAATAAATATGTGGTGTAGTAGACAAATCAATAGACAATAGATAGATAGGTAGATAGATAGATTGATAGATAAATTAGTAAGTTAATGTCAACATAATACAAGGCACTTTAGAAGTCTTACTCAATAAATGGTGAGATGGATTGACAAATATACAGATAAGTAAATAATTGATAATATTTAACATATAGAGCATTCAGGGCAGCCAGCTGGCAGAATCGTTAGCATGCTGGGCATAATGCTTAGTGGTATTTTGTCTGTCTTTATGTTCTGAGTTCAAATTCTGCTGAGGTTGACTTTGCCTTTCATCCTTTCAGGGAATCAATAAAATAAGTACCAGTCAAGTACTGGGGTCAATGTAATCAACTTACCTCTTCCCCCTAAACTGCTGTCCTTCTGCCAAAATTTGGAACTAATATATAGAACATTCAAAATGCTCTAATATATAATGCATTATTTATAATTATGAATACATATAACTAGGAAAAATACTAATCCCTGAATGTCAGACTAGATGTGTTGGAGCATATGTTTTGTTATTTTGCATTTTGTGTTTAAATCCCATCATAGCCTACTTAGGTGAAAGACTGAATCTGTCACCCAGTTTAATACCCTCACCTGTTCATTGGGTACCTTAAGCAGAGTTCATGCAGTTGCAACTCTTTAGGCTAGTTCTCTGGTTTAAGGGGACCTTTCTCCTTCCTACCGGCTTCGAGGCCTTGCAAAGGGTCATAAGTACAGACTTCCCACTTGACTATAAGGAAACAAAAGAGATAATAATAATAATAACCTTGAGACAAGTAGAATCATGTGGTTTGTCCAGGAATAGATAACATCTATTGTAAGATTTGATCTCATAACTGCATCTTTGAATGTTTAACTGTTTGAAGTCAATCTATGGTTAGATTAAGAAGTGTCTTTGTTGGCTTGGGAAAGTAATCAGTTTCATAAACTAGTTGGGGCCCAAGATCTGTTGCTCCAAATTAATCCCAATTCTGCACAGTGAAGTACCACACAATGTACCCAGGACGTGAAATGGTTCATTAAATGTAATGCAGTATGCAAGTCTGGATAAATCATGGACTTGGTGGCGTGTGACAATCATTGTTTCTCTGCATTAATCCTTAGTGGTGTGCATCTTGGTACACTGGTTGGAACTCGTAAAGCTATTAATGATTTTTATTTTTAATTTATAAGTTAATCAAGGAAGAAGGGGTGATTTCCAAAATCTTTGCAGAGATCTTTTCAGGGATTAATATGTTTTTCTGTGTGATTTGAAAAAAATTTAGCAGCAGTTTCTAGCATGTTGAACAACTACACAGAAACTAACTTTCATGATTCCTTGGTATGTATGTGTTTTATGCTGTCAGTGTATGTTTTAGGTCCATATGATCCCTAGGGGTCCATATAAAATATTTTGGGGTCCATGCAAGCAAAGTAATAAATCAGGGATCATCAGTAGTATTTTAAAAGACCATGAATAAATTTTGCTTTTATATGTGTATATGGCAAAAAACAACTAGATTACTTTCTCAAATATTTTACGTAGTTTAAACCTTTAACATTCAGATTACTCTATCAAATGTAATGCTTATTTATTCACACTTATTTGAATTAGTTATGCATTAGCTCGTAACTTTGAGATTTCAATGACATGATTGTTTATTTCTAGAATAATACTGTAAGATAAGTGTGAGAGGCCAGATCTGGCCAGTTTGAACATAAAACTGGTAGAATATTTTGGCTGGATATGGCTGATTTAAATGCGAAAGGGTTAACATGTTTCCAGCCACTGAAACAATTTCTTAGTGAGTGCTATTGAAAACCTACACAAGTAAACCTATGAAAAACAATATAGGAATTTTGAAAGATATCTATAAAGCTACTTATTAAACATCAAATGGTTATGGGGGGCCCACCAGAATGAAACAGTAATTCAAGGGGTCCATAGGTAAAAAGTGGTTGAGAATCGAATCACTGATTTAAATGCTTGTCTTGTCTTCCTGATGTGTTATTGGGCCACTGAATTAGTGCTTAGTTAGCAGTGAGGAAGGCAATGAGTGAATTGTCAACTAATTGCTCCAACAAAATCTATCCTATCCCATATATTACAAAAATAATTGATATAAAACCTTTGTAGAATCAGAATGATCCCAGTCTATAATGAAATGAAACTAAATTTAGAAATTCATAGAGTCAGTTGCTGTATTCTTTTCTCAGATATTTATATTTTATTAATATTATCCTATATTATCATAATTAAATACACATATAAGCAATCAATATTTTCTTTTTATGAAAGAAGTTAGTATACATAACATGAAATATTTATAAGTAATCAATATCTTCTTGTTATATTACATGAAATATTTGTAAATAATATAGAAACAGGAAAATGCAATGGAAGTCATGATTTCATCTCTAATGAAGGTTTTGTCTTAATATAATATGCATG